>NC_043015.1:11989592-12007092 GCF_006345805.1 Octopus sinensis | reverse complement strand
ATATTTGGTGTTAATTTGCTTCAGCTTAATTTTATATTAATCGTATTTCGGCCAGAGTTCTTTCGTCACACTTCTGTGACCTCATCAGTGGTCCTTTGCTTTCTTTTTTTGTGCGTCTTTCCTTACTAATGATCAGCGATTTTGTATTCCTAGTAAATGTGTCTTTATTTGCGCATGCGTATACCCCTGTGTGTATCTCTGGTTAGTAACTGTGTGTGTGTGGGGGGGAAGTGCCTATATTATCAGTATCCCCTGTTTATACACGTTCGTTTAATTTGTTTTTATTTATTTTCTTCATGTGTTTATACTTACTTATTTTTTCCATTTTTGAAAATTTAATTTCATTTATTTTGTTAATGTATATAGTTATTTAATTCCATTTGTTTATCAGTGTATTGTATTATATTTTGTTCATATTGTTCTCAGTTTATAAGGATCTTATTCTTATTTCTTTATAACCCACAATGGGATAAACATAGAGGGGACAAACAAGGATAGACAAAGGGATTAAGTTGATTACATCAACCCCAGTACGTGACTGGTACTTAATTTATCGACCCCGAAAGGAGAAAAGGCGAAGTCGACCTCGGCGGAATTTGATCTCAGAACGTAACGGCAGACAAAATACGGCTACGCATTTTGCCCGGTGTGCTAACGTTTCTGCCAGCTCGCCGCCTTATGGGGGATCTTATTCTGTCATATGTTGTAGTGTGTGTTAGTGTTCCATTCCAGTTTCCTATTCAGGCTGGGTTTATCTTATATTATGTGTGTAGCTTCTTTAATTTGTCTAAGTGTTGTGTCTGTTCTATGTGTGGGCAAGATTTTAACTTCTATAGCCGAAATACGATTAATATAAAATAAGCTGAATCAAATTAACACAGGATATATAGTGCGCGTATTTTTATTGGCTAAACATCACCGTTCCTAAATACAACAATATCTGTTTCAACACACAAATTCACATCAAGCATCTTGCATAAGGAAGAGATATAATTATAATTTTATATTAATTTCTACCTCTCCAGTTTTTAATGCATGCAAGTCACTGATAGTATTATCATTATTTTTAATAATAATTATATTCCTTTATATTTCTTAGACTTGTTTTATGCACTCCGATCATTGTGTTTACTGTGGCAGCCTTTGGTCAAAATGCACATAGTGAAATGATCAAGTGATTGGCCCCGTGTATATGTATGAATATATAAATGTTTTTATGTATGTATGTATGTATGTATGTATGTATGTATGTATGTATGTATGTATGTATGTACGTACGTACGTACACAGACACACATATATGTATAATCAAAATGAGCAACAGGATATCAAGTGGTGATGCAGTACGACCGTTTCAATCGGCTCCATTTAACTGAACAATGCAATAATTTCATTAATTTAAATGCAGGGTTATCCTTAGCTGCTTAAATAAATAGAATTATATATATATATATATATATATATATATATATATTATATATATATATACATACACACACACACACCACACACACACACACACACACCACACACACACACACACACATATATATATATATATATATACATACACACACACACACACACACACACACCACACACACACACACACACAGACACACACACACACATATATATATATATATATATATATATATATATGTATGTATATATACATACATCACTGATTAAGGCCAAGCCTTCATTAGCCGGGCCAGATATCAATTGATATGAGATCATCTGTTTTTTATTTGTGGTATTTATTCATTAAAGGTATGTTGCTTTTCTATTTGCTCATTTCAGATTAATCGACTGCAGTACACTTTTTAGGCCTGGTACTTATTATTTTGGTTTCTTTAATCGAACCGCCAAGTTACGGAACGTAAACACACCAACACGCACACACACATACACACACACAAAAACCCACAATACGACGGGCTTCTTTCAGTTTCTTATTTCTTTATTGCCCACAAGGGGCTAAACATAGAGAGAACAAACAAGGACAGACAAAGGGATTAAGTCGATTACATCGACCCCAGTGCGTAACTGGTACTTAATTTTATCGACCCCGAAAGGATGAAAGGCAAAGTCGACCTCGGTAGAATTTGAACTCAGAACGGTGGATAAAATACCACAATGTATATCGCCTGGCGTGCTCACGATTCTGCCAGCTCGTCACTTTGACGGGCTTCTTTCGGTTTCTATCTACCAAATCTACTCACAAAGCTTTTGTAGTTCTGAGGCTATAATAGAAGACACTTGGCCAAGATTCATACAGTGGGACTGAACGCAGAACCATGTGGTTGGGAAGCAAACTTAGAAGAGAGAAAGAGAAAGAAGAAACTGGGGGAAATATATGTATATGTATATTAAGTGTATGTGTGTGTGTGTGTTTGTGAGTGTGTAAATATCCCGAAAAGAATATTTGTCACGTTGGCAAGAAAATACTTCATACGTAAAGGAGTTTGGAGTTTTACCGAACTCAATAAAAAGAGATAAGAATATTTTCTATTGCAGAATATTGATATATAAAATACCTCACAGTTAAATCTATTTAGCTCAATAAATTAGAATTTGGTATACATAATACATGTATACAGGCATTTTAAATATGTAATTTGTATACGTATAGCTAAGCTTTCCTTTTATTGCGCCAAATAGATTTAAGTGAGATTCACCGCTCTCTCTATATATAACATACGCACACACACAAATATATATATTTATCTATGTATAATAGTATATATATATATATACATACACACTCATACTTACGTACATATATATATATATATATATATATATATATATATATATATATATATATGCATATTATATATATATATGCATATATATACATATTTATATAGGCATATGTATGTACACCATTATATTTGTATACGTATAGCTAAGCTTTCTTTTTATTGCAGCAAATAGATTTAAGTGCGATTCACCTCTCTCTCTCTCTCCTCTCTCTCTCTCTCTCTATATATATATATATATATATATATATGCGTGTATATGTACATGTAGAGGTAGGTACGTACATATATGTTTATATATATGCATATGTTCTATTTTATTAACATATATATATAATATATATATATATACACACACATATATATATGAAATATATATATACACACATATATATTTGTAAATATATATACTATATATACATATTAATAGATTTACATATGTATGTATATGTATATGTTCGTATACATCGACATGTACGTGCTACGCATGTGTGTGTTTCTGTGTGTTTTTGTTTCCACGTAGATTTTATTTTGCGCGTTGACAAAATACAAACACTTAAAAAATATAGACCTCGTGAAAATACAGGGAAAAGAAGAGATAAAGCATAATAATGAGTGGACAAACAAATATGGCTGTTATATAAGCCACACCGTGCGCTGTATAGGAATATAAATATTTAATTTTCGACATTATGTGTTATATATCTGTATGTTTTTCTTTGTTTTCATTATGCAAAATCCTTGTTTGTCACGCCTAAGGTTTTAATAAGAGAATGAAAAAGCATAACATAAAATAAATAATCAAATAAATAAAAACCTTAGAATGAACTAGATATTATTTTGCCAACGACCGGAATTAATTTGTAATATGCATTTTCAACGATGAAAACAAACAAACAAAAAAAAAAGGTTGAAGAATATGAAAATTATAAAAATATAAACCTTCATATTTTCGTGGGTTTTGGTTATATATTTTTTGACGTCATTCTTGTTGTTTGTTTCGAAAATCATGTTATACTTATGATAATGTCCTTCGATTTCTTATTGGATTCAATTCCGTATTAAAAGGGAAAAATAGAAAGCAAATGAAAAAAATGTGATACTTTTCGTTGGTTGTTACGTTGAAAGCATCATTGTGTGTTCTGGAGAAAATCTCATAGCTTGTTCGTACGTGTTTTTAGCCCATTCTCATCTTCCTCCTTCAACTTCGTTCTTCTCAAATCATGTATGTCATTACCTGAAGCCAACCAAAAAGCAAACACTTGCCAATATATCAACAACGACTCCGACATGTGTTTCGCAGCTGTAAATTAGTTGAACGAGTGTTATACATGTTGCAAACAGCAGCTAAAACGAATAAAACCTCTGAATATATATAAAATGCCTGAATCGTTGTTAGAATGTTACAATAAAGGCTCAAATTGCATAGTAGCAGCGGGAATGAAGTAAAACTAAAATAATTTAAATTCGTTGTGAATAGATTTTCGATTTGATAACTAGTATATCTATCTATCTATCTATCTATCTATCTATCTATCTATCTATCTATCTATCTATCTATCTATCTATCTATCTATCTATCTATCTATCTATCTATCTACCTACCTACCTACCTACCTACCTACCTACCTACCTACGTACATACCTACCTACCTACCTACCTACCTACCTACCTATCTATCTATCTATCTATCTATCTATCTATCTATCTATCTACCTACCTACCTACTACCTACCTACCTACCTACCTACCTACCTACCTATCTATCTATCTATCTATCTATCTATCTATCTATCTATCTATCTATCTATCTATCTATCTAATCAGATAGATATATACATATCTACTATACATATATCCAGCTAACTAGCTGGATATATGGATAGTAGAAATTATGTATTAAGTATCACTGCTACTGTTATGTTTAGAGCTCCAATTAGATTTTCATGATTCAGTTAACTTTCTGTATAGTTGTTAAGTAACTTCTAAGTTATGGATCAAATGTAGGCAAAATAAGGACAAACACAGGGTTGTATTAAAATTCTTACTCGCATTTCACCATTATGGTCGCTTGGAGCCCTGCGATAGATGCTGCTAGATCCTTAGGAAACACTTCATTGTATCAAATTACAGATAACGATGTTCAAAATATCTCAGTTGTTTGGAGTTATTTCACGGTGCAGTTTCCTATTTATCGCAGCGCAGGTTATCACAACATTAGACACATTGATTACCTCCCCTAAAATTCATTTGCCTCCTGATGCATTTATAAAATATCCTTCCTAAAATTAACATACAATAAAAACTTATGATTGCGTGAAATCGTAGCCTAATAATAAACTGCTTAGTCTTGATTAGTACAAGCGAAACCGGTTAAATACTTTATTTAATAAAAACATACATCATATATATATATATATATATATATGTTATATACTTTGTCCAACATAAAATTTCTGTATATATTTATTTTTATAATTTTCACTGTAATTCACCTCGTAGAAATTTTTCTATCGAACCTTTTCACTATTATACATCAAACGTGGGTCTGAAAATGCAACCGAAATCCAACACATTGGATAAAATAACCAACGAAAGCATTCTGAAGGAATTAAAAGAGATTAACTCAGATCTGGCCATACTAATTAACAAAATCGATGAATTAAATTGCTGAAAGTGAAGAAAGAATTGAGTCTGCGGAACAGGTTTGTCAAAATTATGCCCAACCTTAAATTAAATTTTTATAAACAAAATTGAAAAAGATAACATCGCCTCCTTCGCTCACTAAAAACAAATACGAATCCCGTAATGAAAAGAACCAACCACGTCATAATTAAAAGCCATATTAGTCATATTTGGAACAAAAATTTAAACACTACAAAATTTGAAGATGCTAAAAAATAACAAAGCAGAAATATATAAGCGATGCATGAACTCAAGAGCGTCAGTCCTTCCACGCAAACTACAGATAAAACCAATTCCAGAAGAACCTGAACATCAAAGACAACTGAAGGAGAAATTAGCGTTAGAGAAAATGAAAACAGAAATTGAAATTGAATTATTTGAACTAAGAGTATCAAGCAATGAACAAAAAGATAAAATCAGTGATGAAGAAATACATATCGCACTCATTAAACATATTGATGGACATCTTTTGGAAAATGTTCTCAGACTATAGAAAGAAATTAGTGAATCTGACGAAATAAATTTCTTTCAACGTTGGGGGAAAAATGTAATGTTTTTTTTTTCGATAATCATGAAAACCAGTTCGAAACAGAATATAGTCCCGATAATCCATTTTGAAAGAAAACGAGGATGAAATCCCATGTAGAAATGATTAAACAATCAATTAGGTCAAATTGTAGACAATTAAAAAGAACAGAATCACACAAAATCAACCTCACTTTTGGAAGTAAAACGTTCTCAAACCCGAAATAGAGACAACTCAGTAATTAGGATGACTAGAATAAGTCATCTCAATGTTAGGGATATCTGTTTCCTTTCAGCAGTGAGAAGCACTAAAGGGAATATATTTAATTCTCAGTGAAGGAACTCGAAACACGTAAATACATCTAATATAATTAGACAGCAGATGCAGTTTTCTAACAATTGAAATATATATTTACTGAGACTGACAATCCGAATCAACGTAATTACAAGAAACGATTTATTTTGACTCAGTACAGTGAAACAGGGACGCGCGTTGGAACAAAAATATACAAGAAAAATTAAATAAGTTTATCAAAGAAAACGTTTTCAATAACTAAAATCAGCATAAAAGCAAAAAGACTAAAATTTATCCAAACTCTACACAGATCTAAAATCACAATGAAATCAATAGCAATATTAAGGAATTTTGCAGAAAATTACAACCTACAAAGGCAGTAACTATAATAACGACGTTGAGTCACTTGCTAAAAACAAAAGCAATTATCTTCCACCTAGGAACAGAATATTCGATAACTTTTGTGATCACATTCCTAATTTTTCTTCTGATACTTTACACACACTAAGAAGTAACTCAAACCTCAGCACTACTGAATGGAAAATCTAAACTGAATTGCAAAATGATAAATAATTGACAATTAAAGAAGGGAATAAAGGAAGTGCCGAAATACTGATGGACACAGAATACTACAGAGACCTAGTATTGTTCATGGTAAAAAAACGATTATTACTACGAAAAGGCTGAAAACTATAATCAACAGAAAATAATGAAAAAATTCTTTTATCCTTTCTTCACCAATATAGAAAACGTCTGACGGACAAAGCAATCGAATATGTGGGAAATTTTAAATATAAACCTAGTCTTTTCTAGGGTTTACCAAATACGCGCACAAGCCAGATAATTCATGAAGCCTGCAAAGAATCACCAGACATATACATTAACGTCTAATCACTAAGAGATTTAAAGCTAAGATGATACCTGGCTCATCATGTGAAACCCACCGCTCCAAACTTGTCAAGAGATTTTCGTATTATGCGCACATTCAATGGTTTATATTTCATAGGTCAACGTTGTATTGCATATATATATATATATATATATATATATTGTTTTTTTGTAACCCCCTTCGGTCATGAATGACCATGGGATTGCACCTAGAAAGTTACCTTCCGAGGCACAAGTTTGGGAAAGCTTGTTTATGGAAGACCAGCAGTCGCCCATGCATACTGGCCTCCCCTCCCCACGCCACCGATGTTATCCAAGGGAAAGGCAAAGGCCGATACAGCTTGGCACCAGTGACGTCGCAGCTCAATTATTTATGTGCAAAAGGCTGAGCACTCCACAGACATGTGTATCCTTAACGTAGTTCTCGGGGAGATTCAACGTGGCACAGAGTGTGACAAGGCTGGCCCTTTGAAATACAGGTACAACAGAAACAGGAAGAAAGAGTGAAAGAAAGTCGTGGTGAAAGAGTACAGCAGGGTTCACCACCACCCTCTGCCGGAGCCTCGTGGAGCTTTTGATGTTTTTGATGTGACAAATCAACTGCTTGAAACTTTACACTTGCAACGCTCTCTTCAAAACCAATTCGATACACGCCAAAATTGTGATACACGTGGTTGCACATTAAAATCAAGTGTTGAGGATGGAAGTGACTCAATAAGGAATGGGTTAAACAAAGCTTTTCTTGCTTTACAATAAAATTATGTTTAAGGCAAAGAATTCCTTGGGGGACCAGCGAAAAATTCACCAAGCAACTTCCGGAACACATACTGCGTTAGCTTCCGCGCTTCACTGCTTTGGTCGGTATTCTCGAGTGGCACGTGCTCTTGGCAAGAAAAAACGAAACTCTCTAGTACGAAATTTTTTTTTCCCACAAATGAAAATCTCTAGTCAGTATGAAGACAATTGGTGTGCAACCAACTGCAGGATCCAGGAGAAAGATGGTTGGTGGTGGCAGAAACCGCATTGGTGCTGGGAGACAGTTGAAGGATTGTTTGAAAAGTATGAAAGGAAAGGTGCCGTTTAGCTCTCAGATTATGCCTAGACGCAATCTATTGGTAAAACACACTCTACCAAGTACACTCAGAACGAAGAACGGTGTTGTAAGTCGACCGACCGCCAAGTTATGCCTGATTTCAGAAGGAGACAAGTAGTTAGACAGATTTACATTTATACCTATTATCGGACTTTGTTAGGGTCCCAGATGGTAAAGATGTGGAAGGGAAAAATGTGGGTAGAGGGTGATGTGCTAGCAACCCTCTCCCTTTACTGTTTTACAAAGTAAACAACAGTACAAATAATTACGCAGAGGCAGCCATGGTTGAAACAAGAACAGCAAGCATGATTAAAAGAGTAAAGAAGCATGGTCATTCCCTACACAAGTGACCTTATGTTATCGCCCATCACTTGTTATACACTCATAAATTAGTTTGATAGTTGAGCTCTCATTGGCTTTATGCAAATGAGTTCATAACTGGGTTCCGGAACTCACGTGGTAAAAAATTTCGCTGCCCGATCATAGAGTGACCATTGGTTTCGCACCTATAAAGCGCTTAGCAGTATAGGTAACATGTCAGACTCAAATGGCTGAAGGACTGACGAGTCATCTACACTGCTAAGCATTTTATAGATGCGAAACTAATGGTCACTCTATGACCGACCATAAATTTGAACTTCCTAAATAAATAATATATATATTCCTTTGTCTTCCCTTCTCTGGATCTTTCCTTCTCCTATGTTTCCGACGAAGAGCTCCGCTCGAAACGTTAAACCCTCCTTCTTTCCTGAGCGTCCAATAATACTATATTTGTTCCACGTCCTCGCGTTGTTGTGTTTTTTTGTGCTTTCTTATTTGGATTAACTATATATATATAAATGGCTCGGACAAAAAGCAAGAAAGAAAAAAGATGGAAAGGGAAGAAGAGTAGTGTGAAAGTAAAAAATAAGAGAGAAAGAAAATAATAATAATAATAATAATAATAATAATAATAATAATAATAATAATAATAATAATAATAATAATAATAATAATAATAATAATAATAATAGTAATAATAATAATAATAATAATAATAATAATTATAAGAATAAGAATAAGAATAAGAAGTAAGAGAAAAGAGATAGAGGAGTAGAAAGAATGGAAACACTGAAAATAAATGTAGGAGTAAGAAATGGTGAAGATGAAAAAGAGGAGGACAATGTAACATGCTGCCCAGTATAACGTCACCGGCAGTAGCAGCAGCAGCACCCTCATCAACATGGCGGCCGCCGCAACCACCACCATAGTATTAGCAGCAGTGGTAGTAAAATATTGCTTTCAAATTATGGCACAAGGCCAGCAATTTAGGAAGAGGGTTTAAGTCGATTACATGACTCCAATGATCAACTGGTACTTATTTTATCGACTCTGGAAAGATGGAAGGCAAATTCCACCTCGGCGGAATTGGAACTCAGAACGTAAACACAGAAGAAATGCCGTTAAGCACTTTGTTTGGCGTACTAACGATTTTGCTAGACTTAATACCTAATATCTAATATTTATATCTATTATTAATAATTTCCCTTCCATTAAAAAGCAATAATGGAATTATTCCGTTCTTTTCTTCCTCGTTATCAACCGCCCCTGTAGAATATTTGCACTTCATTTACATTATACTAACAGCACCAACTTTCACTTTCGCAAAATTACATATTATAGTATCATATTTATAGAAAGCGTTCATTCCATTATATTATAGTATTAACTTTATAGAAGGCAATCATTTCAGTTTATTATACTATCAAGTTTCCTTTAAAGAGCAATTGCATTATACAAAAGTATCAAATTTATAATTTACTTTAATTAAATATTTAGTCGATGGCCTATGATGTCTACTACACAGTGGACGATGGTAGATAGGAATAATGTTTAAAATTATCATTGTTTTATAGAGGGTAAGTGTACTAGAAGAATACCTTGTGACATTTAATTACAATTCTTTGTATTTTGAGTTAAGAGCCCACCGAAGGCATCTTTTCCTTTCATTCATCCAGGGTTCAATAATAAAGAGTGTCAGTCAAGTCGATTTACTGCACTGATCCACTCCATCCACACAAAGAATTATTGGCCTGGAGCCGAAACTAGAAATGATTATAAAGGCAGTGAATTGGAAGAATCACTAAAGTGTTGGAAGGACAATACCTTGTGGTATTTATTCAGGCTCTTTACGCTCTATGTTCAAATCTTGCTATGTTCAAGTCAGTCAGTTCTTCAACCTTATGGAATCGATAAAATAAAGTACCACTCAGGCACTAGTATTGAATTAATCGAAAAAACTTTCCACCCCAAATGTCAAGAACTTTTGTGTAAATTAGAAATTAAAGAGAAAAGTAGTGGATTCGTAGTAACGTTGCAGCGTCGGAAAAAGAAATCGGTTTGCGATACTTGTTTCCGCTCTTTATACATCTAATCTTGCCGTGGTCAACTTTGACGTTAGTTATTTTCGAGTTCTATCAAATATAGTACCAGTCAAGAATGAAGATGGTTTAATCGACTAAATTTTTCACTTACAAAATTCTAGCCTTGAGCCTATGTTAGAAACAATGATTATTATAATTAATAGATGTAGTAGGACGGCAAGCTGGCAGAAACGTTAGCACGCCGGACGAAATGCTTAGTGGTATTTCGTCTGCCGCTACGTTCTTAGTTCAAATTCCGTCGAAGTCGACTTTGCCTTTTCTCCTTTCGGGGTCGATTAAATAAGTACCAGTTACGCACTGGGGTCGATATAAACGACTTAATCCGTTTCTCTGTCCTTGTTTGTACTCTCTGTGTTTAGCCCCTTGTGGGTAGTAAAGAAATAGGTATTTTGTCTGTCGTTACGTTCTGAGTTCAAATTCCGCCGAGGTCAACATTACCTTTCATCCTTTCGGGGTCGATAAATTAAGTACCAGTTACGCACTGGGGTCGATGTAATCGACTTAATTCGTTTGTCTGTTCTTGTTTGTCCCCTCTATGTTTAGCCCCTTGTGGGCATTAAAGAAATAAGAAACGTTAGCACGCTGGATAAAATGCTTAGCAACATTTTGTCCGTCTTTGCTTTCTGAGTTCAAATTCTGCCGAGGTCGATTTGTCTTTTATCCTTTGAAGGTTGATAAAGTAAGTACCAGTCGAAGATTGAGGTCAAAATTCCAGGCCCGGTGCCTATAATAAGAAGGAACATTGGTAGACGTAGTAAGGCGGCAAGTTAACATAATCGTTACTGTGGAGGCTAAAATGTATAGCGATATTTCTTTCGGCTCTTTACTATCTGACTTAAAATACCGCCGAGGTCGACTTTGTCGTTCATGCTTTCGGGGTTGATAAAATAAGTATCACTTGAGCACTGGTCGATATAATTGACTTCATTCTTCCTTCCTTATTGTTAACCTTGTGTCACAATTTGAATGAATCATTCTATACTGTTACATTGTTGAAGTCAGGATCTTAGGGTTCTACTGTATGACAAATCTTGAACCGACAATTCTGTGCATGACAAGTTAGCGCCGGCAATTCAGCGCAAAGACAATTCAACGCATCGTGTTTGTGTGTAAATGAAATTTAATTAAATTTATTTTGTTTTCAAAATTTCTAAACTGTTCAACTTTGTGAATAAATAGTAATGTTTTAGATTGTTACCACTAACAACCATTGAATAAGCGAAAGCGTGTTCACTTGTTAATAGTCCAAAAACCATTTTTCTAGTGATACGAGTATACCATATCAATAATGTTATTTTGCAAACTTAGGATGGTATTTTTTCCTTTTTAGTATTCCAGTTGGTTACAAACAATTACTAATCTAAAAACAGAAGAAAAAAACGAGATGGAGCGGATTTTATCTGAGAAAGGGCATGAGAACATTTTATTAAATGGATTTTGCTATCTTTTAGATAGAAAACAGCCTTGGCGTTGTACTGAATATAAATGCAAAGGTCGTATCCATGTTGATGAAAGTTTATGGGAAAATGTTATGGAACATAGTCATGTCCCACAGTTAGCAATATCAACAATGCTTTCAAATATTCTTGAGAGGGCTGATACATTTAATGATGTCCCGAGAAGAATGATCCAAGAGAATTGTCTTTGCGCCGAGTTGTCATGTGTGGAATTGTCGGCGCTGAATTGCCATGCACGAAATTGTCGGGGTGCCGTGATAAATAAACCATGAATATCATCCCAACGTCATCATAATTGTAGATTAATCTCATTAGGTAAAAATATAGATCTTCCTTTTTCCAAGAATATGAAAGAGATATTGTAAATGTGATGTGCCAAACATTCTAATCAAACGATTCATAACATCAGTTTCTTTCTCATTGCTGCATAATAAAAAAACCATGGTTGCTAGCATTGTAGGGTGTATGAGATGTCAGGAAGGGGTAGCACTTTTGACGGGGAAAACACGTCACACTTTTAGGGATAGTTCGTCTGCTTTGGTCTCCGCCTGGGACCCAACTCTCACTTCCAAGTAACATCATTTTCAATAACCGAATAAACGTTTTAATCCCTATTTGATATTTCAAATGTCGTAACCAGAGGAGAACAGCCTTCACTGATGAGCCTTCCTGCATGTCTCTGTGTTTGAGGAGAGGAAATGAGGGCTTTGATTTCGAATAGGCGGCCTTTTGTAAATGCTTGCAGTCAGATGGACACTACTAAAGGCAACTCAAAAAGACAGATGGTGGAAACATTGTATTCTGCTCAAGAAGAGGAGCAGCCCCTTCGATGGGATTCAACATAATTTTCGTCTATCAAATTTCACTCACGTGCTTTCGTCGACTAAAGTTATTGTAGAAGACAAAACATGTTCCAGGTGCCGTGGAGTGAAATCGAACCTGGAACCTCGTGCTAGCAAAGACATATCCGTATTTAAACAGTTCCCTGTTAGAAAGCATCTGTTTATCTGTATGAAAAAATGGTTAGATTACAATAAAAAGGAAGTGTTTCCTTAACCACAGTCTCATAAATATATAAATGTATGAAACTGCTTAAAATCACTGAATGAATAAATAAAAAAATCCATCTAGAAATAGTAAGCACATCTCACTCAGATCACACCCTAAACAAGAAACTGATACACTAGATAATGTAGTCCTTTATATCTCTGAAAAGATGGAATGTATTTGCTAGACTGTCTTAGCTTTTGAAGATCTGGATCCCAACGCTTACTCCTGCCAAACACAACCTATAGCTAGGGGGTTCTGTTAAACATGGCGTCGGATTATCTATATCACTGAACAACAGAAATAACCTTGACCCAGCTTTCCTACTGAAACTACATTTGCAAGGCTATGGTCGACTCAATGCTATAATAAAAAAAAAACAAAACATGCCCAACGCACCGGGATCGAACTCATAAGCATGTATTTCGAAGCGAAAATCTTAACCACACAGCTACACCTGCGTCCATTTGTATAACTGTGAAAATTCCAGTTGCTAAAATTTATAGCATTATCTTATGTTCTTTCGACCTATATTCTATATTACCAAGTTTAAAGTTATATCAACTGCACACAGATTAGATAACGTAATAATATTAATATTCTTGCTGTTCTAACTTAAGCTATTCATATATATTTTGCCGCATGCATCTGCTTGTGGTTTAATTTATGGGCTCGTTACGGCTTACCATTTGGACAAGCATATACATACAAATAGAAGGTGTTTATAAAGTTGAATGCCCTCTCCTAGATTTAACAGCTCCAACATAAAAATTGCATTGATACAGTATCTTCCATGCAAAATAGAAAAATAATTATGTGTCAAGAATGCCGCCGAAGAACTCACAACAATGCAAAGTCAGCATGTCTAAGTTCATGAATCATAAACCATATTTAACTGCTCAGCCAATGCACAGAATATTTATTTATTCCTTCTATAAATATCAACACCTCCAACTGTGAACGAAGAAGTATGAACATAAAATATTTTATTTCTCTCTTTATCTAATTCTTTCTTAAGTTTCTTGTTTTTTTTTTATTATTATTTCTCAGTATCATCAATCTTACTGACGAAATATACTCGGAGAGAAAGCGGAAATAAAATTACCCGTCTATCTGGACAGCTGACATGAAGTAGTAATACCAGTGCTAGATCGTACATACACTTAAACATAGCAACACAAAATGTTGGATATCTGGAAACTCAACAGCTATATGATACTTCTAGTTTATCATTCCATCAAAGCGAAGTCGATAAAATTGTATTATGGCATTACACAGAGGCTGTCACAGCTGGCCATATCGTTATGATAACACGCAATCGACTAATATTTTCTTTATTCATATCTTATCACTTGAACCTCGGTAGGCCCATAGCCGAGACTTGACACTAACTTGACTGGCCATATTCAAACGGCACTGTTGAATAGTGGTATTGAAGTTCACAGCTGTCAAAGGACAGTCGTCCAAGGAACAACGGTCGTCCGACCTGGTAGAAATAGAAACTAAATTACATTTTAGCATTTAGCATCTCAGAAACAGAGAAGGAATATATGATAATTTCATCATATTTTAAAATCTTTTAATTGTTTTAGTCATTGAACTGCACAGCGGCCGTGCTGGGGCAACACCTTGAAGAGTTTTGGTTGAACAAATCGATTCATTCCAGGACTTATTTTCTTTTTAAGTCTGGTAATTATTCTATCGTTCTTTTTTGCAGAAGCGCTAGATTACGGTGACATATACAAACCAACACCGGTTTCAAGCGGTGGTGGGAAACAAACAGAAACGCAAAGATGCACACATATATACATACATATATGCATAGACACTTAGACGCGCGAGCTCGTATGTGTATGTCTGCCTTCTTTCTGTTTACGCCCCAAATATGATGCAGTGAGACCGAACGCAAAACCATATGGTAAGCAAGCGAACTTCTTACCACTTCGCCATGCCCGCGCGTATATAGATACATACATATATATATATATATATGTGTGTGTGTGTGTGCTCTAAAGTAAAAGAAAAATGAACAGGTCATAGCCACATTATGTCTGACACACCTTTATTTCAGTCGATAAAAATTAACCTGTGGGTTAAGCCAACAACATCAACACCAATAACAAGATAACTATACTCATGCTGACTGTTCGACTTTTAATGCTGACTTCAAACAAGTACTATGTAAAGGTAATCCCGAAGTCAATATAAAAAAAATCACCTTTTGCTGAATTTATTTGATTAAGAAACGCAACATAATTAATTATTTGATTAATTAGCTTATAGCGTATTTATTCTTAGATATTATCAGATATATACACTGAAATGGAAAATATCGGAATTTGATATTCTACTTTAATTTATTTACGAGTCAAGTTGGTTGAGATGTTCAATATTTCTCGCTTGAAATTTCTATTTCTGACACTAAGATAGCAGAAACAGGTGCTGATTTTAACACTATGTGTCTTAATTGCAATTAACAGGAAACCTGTTACATACTCGTTGGTTACCTTCACCTGGTTTATACTGCCAGTCGAAGCAGTTTGACTGGTGTGTTGCCGCTGTTACATGCAAACAGTTACTTGGAGGTAAGGGTTGTGTCCCAGGCAGAGATGAAAACAGACGAACTATCCCTAAGAGTGCGACGTGTTTCCCTCGTAAAAAAGTGCTACCTCCTTTCTGATACCTCATACACCCTGTAACGCCTCATACACCCTGGACAGATATGGCGTTTTTTCACCTTTTTACCATAAGAAGAATTCCCCGCCCCCGCAGTAACTGCAGCGAATTTGCTTTTAGAAGTTGAAATATATCACAAACATATTTTAACTACCAAAGTTCGCTTACGCCTAAACACTACTTAATACTGATACTGCTATGATTTATTCCGACCTGGCGGTCTAATGGCTCAACTAAGTCGATGTTATTGACTATGATTTAGTTAAAACCACGCTTTAATTAAGTCTGTCCAGAGTTGTCTCTCTTTGGTATTTCCCTTTGATAACGGCTAAAGAGCTGAACACGCACCTGGGAATCTGACAGGGGTAGCACTGGACAGATATGGTGTTTTTATAACCTTTTACCATTTAGAGAGAATTTTTTCTCCACAGTAACTGCAGTGAACTTGTCTTTAGAAATTGAAATATGCTACAAACACATTTTAACTAACCTAAAGTTCGCTTATGCATAAACGCAGTTTGGTACTGATACTGCTGTTATATGTATGAATGTCTTTGTACTTGTCCCCTCACTGGCTGCCAGTGTCACCGTTACTTAGACGTTCGCAAAAGGGTGCAATAGAATAAATAGCAAACGTTAACAAAGTATGAACTAGGGTTGATTTCTTCGATTAAACCTTTGAAGGCGTTGTTCTAGCATGGCTGCAGTCCAATCACTGAAACAAATAAAAGAAAAAAACACTAACTGATTCTAACGGTGACCAACGAAATCGATCTAATATTTGTAACAGTGTAAGGATTTTTTATTTTTCAAACTGGCATTTTATTATAAGCCTTGTCAGTAACTATATGTAACATTTTGGAGATACTGAGGAGCTCAAAGAAAGGTAAAAGCTATAAAGAAAGCACACATAGGTTTAGATAATGGGGAAAAGATTATAAGGAGAACTATTAGTTTTGTGCTGTTCCTTATTGCATGCAAAACACTCCAGATAACTACACTTTTCACCAACAAATACGGAAAAATAAAATAGAAACAACATTAGAAGTCAATAAAAAAGATAAAAGCAGAATACAAATTAATCACCCCTCCAAAGAATAGGAGTTAAAATCTGTCAATAAAATTCTCCGACATGAGAAAGGAGCAGCTGAAAGAAAAAATAATTTACAAGAAATTTTAAGAAAATCTGCAGTTTATAGAGATGCGAGGTGGGGAGGTCACAATCACCAAATATCATAGAAGCTCCTTCCGAGAAAATAAGGACTGGTTTTGGAGAAAAATCTGGAGTGAAGCAGAGTTTAATCAACGTGCAGAGTGGTGAGAAGAAATCCAAAAGCTGTTGTCATTGTATTAAGCTAAAAATGTACAGCATCAATTGATTCACAGGAAAAGAGAAACACCAACCTCATTTGTGGACGATCTGTATGTATATACAAAGAGTATGAACGTTGTGAATGCCAACCAATTTCCGTCTGACACTTTTTTTGAGTGAACAACGACATCCGATTGGACGCCACCACTTGGAATATGATTCTTTTGAAACCTTTTAGTTTAATCAGTTAAGTTACAAATGTTCCTGTGAGGTGTTATGTTTGAGAGTAACTCCACACATCCTTTTTCCTACCAAGCTTGGAGACTGATGAAA
>NC_043015.1:11979592-11984592 GCF_006345805.1 Octopus sinensis | reverse complement strand
GATAATAACTGGATTATGCTTACACACAAGCGCAGCTGTTCGATATATGTCCACAAATCAGTAATGTGCGAGCACTGAACAATAACGTGCAGGAAAGTTTCGGCGATCTTCACGCATCTCAGACTGGTTCGGCTATTGGCACTTGTGTACCTGTAAATCTTGTCTTGAACAGTAATGCACCTCTGTTTGCCAGTCTCTTCTTGAGAACTTTTAGGAGTTGTCCATAGTTTCCAACTCCAAAGTTCTCTGGCAGAGGCTGCTGAGACTTTCTCGTCAACCTCAAGAGCTTTATAATTTACAAATACACTTCGGACAAAAGCAATTTGTGTCACGGGACCGAGGGCATAGTTCAGGTCTCGGATTCTGGTGTGGTCCAGACCGCCTGGGTCATAGGAACAGAAAACTTTGTGACCATAAGTCTTTCTTAGAAAAAGACTGACGTGTCTCTGAAAGGTCTGTTGAGGGGATGGGTAACACCTATATCGACTCAGTGGTGTACTGTCACATAGCTGTTGACTTCGTTCCAAGAAACTTTTGACCAAACGGGCTTGACCAAACGGCTTGCTGTTTTTTACTACTTATGACACAAGAGACAAGTTTCACTTGTCAGATTCTTCTGTCTCCAGTACTCAATTAACGATGGTCTTGGGATGCTGTCGCTAATGAAGTGTATGCAAGCATTTAGGCTTACACATTTCCAGGAATATATGGAAGACGACGAAAATAAAGGAGAACTATGGGTGTCTGAAAACTTCTTTTCGTTGTTCGAGTCTTTGATTGGAGACTGCAGTCAAGACTCAAGGTAATACCGAGATGGAGTGTTTGGCATTTTGCCCGGCGTGCTTACGATTCTGTCAGATCACCGCCTTAATGATAATAGAAAATAATAATAATAAAATGTTACTACTACTACTACTACTACTACTACTACTATAATAATAATGTACACAACAACAGCAACAACAATAAACTAGTAATATTTAGTGGGAAGAATAATACAGGGTGGAGAGAGGAAGAAATAATAATATTGCTGTTAGAAAATGAGTGGGATTGGAAACAAAATGCCGTCCTCTATTTACATTATATATATATATATATATATATATATATATATATATATAACAATAATAAATCTCTGAACGAGATATAAACAGTAACCGCTCGACAACGTAAGGGGTATCAGCCATCTGAATGTGGCTAGGCACTGGGGGGGGGGGGTTACTGATGCTTTTAGCCCCAGGCGATCAACGTCACCAGAAGGACTTTAGACACTATCTCAGTGTCCTTGTTTGTTTGTAAAGGGAGGTCATCCTCCCTCGAAGATCCGGGTACTACATACGGACTATAGTTTCGAGGTCATTGCCTCTTGTCAATGCATGGTAAGCACCGGTCTTCGATGAAGGATTCCCTTTGCAGCCATTTTCGGCCTCGGGCGCCCATGCTCTTTCCAAGACCTGCACCATAACACGTTCAAGAGTTTCAGACGTCACTTCTCTGATTTCTCTAAGATGTTCTCCTTCAGTCGCACCAGGGTCTCCAGTTTGTTGACATAAACCCTCTCTTTCAGGTATCCCCTCAAGAAAAAATCCGGACTAGTCAAGTCTGGGGAACGTGAAGGCCTGTTGACATTGCCGTAGCGGGAGATTATTCTCTCTCCAAAGCACCGCCGTAGGAACTGCATTGTTTCTGTTGCGGTATGAGCTGTCGCCCCATCTTGCTGGAACCATGTGTGAGGTCTACTTGGAATGGCCTATATATATACACTCGACCTTAAAATGACACAAGAATAAACAACTGTGTTGTGAACATCATTCCGCAGAAACAGCTCTAAGCTAATGGAGTTTAACAATTGTTTAATTGTTTGTCATTCTAATTTTTTTTATTACTGCTGTGCGTTCCACTGCCGTTTCGATTTGAAACATATTTATATTGACTTTTAACCCTAGGTCGCGAAGTGTATGGCTAACAACAAGGACCGTGGTTAAGGTTAGGATAAACCTCAGCATTGGTCTAAAAATCCAGGAATGACAATTGTAGAGAGTATCTATATCAATTAATAAGAGAATAGGTTTTCATTTCATTAGTCTACAGCTGTTTCATAATCATATTAGTTATGTAATAGACAATTTCCGTTTACCAAATTCACTCATAAGGTATTGCTTGGCATAGAGCAATAGTAGAAGACTTTTGTTCATGGTGCTGCGGAGTGGAACTGAACCAGAAACTACGTGGTTGCAAAGTTAGTTTCTTAATAACTTCTTAACCACACAGCTAGTTGATTTAAAACTATAGAGAAAATGCAAATCAGCAATTAGAAATAAATCCTGTTCATGAATTCAGATGCGATACCAAAGCGAGATGTGGATTAATACACATAAGGTATGGAGAGATAAATTAATTAAAATTGAAAATCTTAGTTATATTTTCTATAGGCTTTAAAAGAAAATGAAAAAGGTGCCAGTAATTAAAGTACTTAGAAGATAAAAGGAAATGATAAGATATAACATACAAACATGAAAGAGGACATTGGAGATGTGCTATAAGACAAAGATAAGGAAAAAACCCATACCAGAAATAAGATTACGGTTATATATATACTGCCTTTCCATTCGCAAAATACAGTTCCAATGTAGTTAGTTGGATATTAAGGTAAAAGAAGAGCCCTAAACATAAAAGACCCTAGAAAAACCATACACTGCATTAAGAAAAGAAAAGAAAACTTCGTCCAAATGCATTGATGTTATACTCTTGATATAAACACACATATGTCTATCTATCTATCTATCTATCTATCTATCTATCTATCTATCTATCTATCTATCTATCTATCTATCTATCTATCTATCTATCTATCTATTATCTATCTATCTATCTATCTATCTATCTATCTATCTATCTATCTATCTATCTATCTATCTATCTATCTATCTATCTATCTATCTATCTATCTATCTATCTATCTATCTATCTACGTGAATGTTGAACATTGCTCAACAACGTATTGGTAGATAAAATTTTTATTTGTGTATTAAGGCTAAAGAAAGTTTCATGTTAAGAAATATCTTAATATCATAACAATTTTTCAAGCCGATCACATGCAGGAATGGTATTTTAATCTAAAATGGAGACGAACACCATTCTCCTATGTGATCAGCTTGAAAAAGTGTTAAGATATTGACTTGTTTTCTTAACATGAAACTAATGGTAGTCTTAATACACAAATAAAGTGTGTACAAACACACACACACAAACACACACACACACACACACACACACACACACACACACACACACACACACACATTAAAAGGCGAGCTGGCTGGGTCGTTAAGACGTCTGATGAAATATTTAGCGGCTTTTTTGTCTGTCTATAACGTCTGAGCTCAAATTGCAGCGGCGTCGACTTTGCTTTTCATCTTTTGGGTGTCGATAAAACAAGTACCAGTCGAGTACTTGGGTCGATGTAATCAGCATAGACCCACCCTCGAAATTGCTGACCTTCTGCCAAAATTCGAAACAAACGTATGCAAACATAGAGACCGACCCCCCCCCACACAATCTTTCTCTCTCTTCATCTTCCTATTTATTTATTTAGTGGAGGCGCAATGGCCCAGTGGTAAGGGCAGCAGACTCGCGGTCATAGGATCGCGGTTTCGATTCCCAGACCGGGCGTTGTGAGTGTTTATTGAGCGAAAACACCTAAAAGCTCCTCGAGGCTCCGGCAGGGGATGGTGGTGATCCCTGCTGTACTCTTTCACCACTACTTCTCTCACTCATACTTCCTGTTTCTGTTGTACCTGTATTTCAAGGGGCCGGCCTTGTCACTCTCTGTGTCACGCTGAATATCCCCGAGAACTACGTTAAGGGTACACGTGTCTGTGGAGTGCTCAGCCACTTACACGTTAATTTCACGAGCAGGCTGTTCCGTTGATTCGGATCAACCGGAACCCTCATCGTCGTAACCGACGGAGTGCTTCTCATTTATTTATTTATCTGTCAGTGTTCATTTTAAACTTTTGGTTGAAATATTATTTTCAAAATCATTGCGAGCATTCAGTTCCTATCTTTCCAGGCTTTCCAGTCTTGCAGGATATTGATAACGAATATTTACTTCTTCAATTAGTTTTCTTTTGTATTCCAGATTGAAATGATTTTGCACACGCGAGCACACACACACACACATACACACACACACACACAAACACACACGCACACACACACTCACACACACAGACACATATATTTATACACATATATTTATACATACATATATATGTATATATACATACATATATATGTATATATACATACACACACATTTATATATATACATACACAAACACACACACACACAAACACACACACACACACACACACAGACACACAAGTATACATATATATATACATATATTTATACATACATATATATGTATATATACATACACACACATTTATATATATACATACACAAACACACACACACACACACATATATATATACACACATGTATATGTTTAGATAGTTATATGTTTGTATTTAGATAGATAGACATATATATACATACAAATAGGTTTTAGTTTTGTCCTGTTCTTATCTAAAGTCATTTTCTCACTGTAATATTTTTTAATTAGGAATTAATTCGTTTTTATTAGTTTGGCAGATATCAGCACGCATCAGCGAATATTTGAAAGAATGGTTGTGTGTTTGTTTAATTTCTCTTCATCAAAGTGTAGAAATATCTAAAAAGGTTGTCACAGCGCCTCATGGTCCCAGCAGACAAAATAGAAAAACCAAAGCATGTTCGATTGGAAGGGATGCTTGAATTTGTTCAAAATCTTCGTAGCGCAGTCTTTCCTTTTTTCCTTGATGGCTTGCGATAAATATTGGCTATTTCTCATCTTGTATGAGGAGTATCGAATGTCTTCATGCACTACTTGCCTGATAAGAAACTCAGACACTCCCATGACCCTGATTGACTCGGAGGAATCGTTGCCAATCA
>NC_043015.1:11957092-11967092 GCF_006345805.1 Octopus sinensis | reverse complement strand
GGCTTTGTGAACTAAGTCATACTTGGTGTTTGCTTCAATTAATTCTACAGGCTCCGTTAATGGCTTCCATTAGGCATATTCAACATGAATCAGAACTTTTGAACATCTCCACATAAAAACTCTTCCATGCATAATTGATTCCGTGCAATGAGGAAGGACCTGCAATTTGATGACAGAATAGCTTGACTTTGGGTTTTATGGTAATAGAGCAACTATTGTGTATTTCTACGATTTTCAACAATTTTGATATTTTTCCATGATTTTTTTTATCTGAAAATAAAAAAAAAATTTTTTTATACGTTCCTCTATTTAAGATTGGCTGCATCTCGACTCGATCAAAGCTGCTTAAAATTTAGCAAAAAGTTTTTCTTCCTTCTGTAGCATGATCAAATCAATCATTAACTACTAGTATAAGTTATGGTAAGAAATGCTCAGACACTGAAAAACAGAAACCGTATTCTTGCGAATACATAGTGTGAAAAAAACGCCCGTAAGATTTAGGGCACTGTTGCATTGGTGGGGACAGGGCGCCTCCTTTCTTTGATTGATACACACTTTCAAAATGACACAATTAATAGAGGTCCGGCCTGTCGCGCGGAATAGTTAACGCCTCACTGGCTCAAATTTCCACAGAAATAAGCCATGCCTTTACTTTGCCATCCAAATTGTTTCTTGCATTTGTTCGAGTGGATGCCAAAGTATTTTCTTTTAAAACCCTGACTTCTAGGTTGGCTCAAGAGAGGCGATTATTGTTATTATTAAGTTGGTGAGCCGGCAGAATCGTTAACAAGCCGGGCAAAATACTTAGCGGTATTTCGCTCGTCTTCGCATTCTGAGTTCAAATTCCGCCGAGGTCGACTTTGCTTTTCTTCCTTTCGGGGTGTATAAAATAAGTACCAGTTGAGCACTGAGATCGATATAATCGACTTCGCTACTCTCCCGAACTTACTGGCCTGGTACCAAAATTATTATTATTATTATTATTATTATTATTATTATTATATTATTATTATTATTATTATTAGTTTGACTTTTGCTTTCTATTTGTACAAGTCTCACCCAGAAACCTCAAGAGACAAAAAATTAGAAGTTCATATAGGGTGTCATATATTTGGTTTTGTACATAGTATTGTTCGAGAAAATGTTTAAGAAAACATAAGAAAATTATGAGTTTGTTTAAATATTTAAGATTACATAGACAGTATTTTACGTAGGATATCGGCAGTTCCCATGAACACAGTCTTTTGAATTTCTGCCATTTTGAGGTTTCCTGGTATCTGAGCTAGGTATAAATCAGCCTCTTTTGCTATTATTCCTAGGGCACCTATAACGATATATGTTGGCCTGGTAGTTTCTTGTAGGTAGGCATTGATCATGGACTGCTATGATAAACCCTTCTGTTTCTGATTTTAAGCCAGAAACCATTAACCATTGATGGGTAAGGGCTTTGTCAACATCGGCATTATTAGCTCTCTTTGAGTATTTGCCATTGAGAGGTTTTTCTTGCCATTTATCATTAAGAATATCTAAGGCAGCAGTTTTAGTACGGGTTTTCATACGCTTTGCTTTTTCTGTGCTTGTTGCCACTACCTCTAATTCTGCAATTTGTTGTATTTGGAATTCACTTATATATTCCTTTGCCTGTTTTGTTACTGAGTATGATGCTTTCTTGTTTTCGTGCTTTGTGACAAGTTTTAACATCCAGCCCTCAGAGTTTTTCAGGTAGGTGTCAAGGTTAACGTTAGATGTTTCTGTCATTTTTTCTTTAAAGGTAGCTTTTGCACATTTATCGAGGCCAAATTACATCCTGATGTCATCACTGAATTGTTTAAGCCTTGTAGTTGTTGGTCATTGTTTGCAAAGAGATTTAAATCACCCATGTAAATGAGATGATTTATATTTTCATCAAACATTTTATAACCGTACTGTACATCATTGAGCAATTTCGAGAGAGGTATTAAGGCTAGATAAGAGAGGAGTGGTGATAGAGAGTCACCCCCCGGAAAATGCCACATGGAATCCTTACATTTCCAGCATTAAGAGATTCATTGTCACTGTACAGAGTCAGGGTGGTTCTCCATGATCTCATAGTTACAGACAAAAAGTTTCGAGGAGTAAGTGCTATTTTATACATTTCCAGACATTTCTTAATCCAGTTATGTGGTAGATTGTTGTTGTTGTTGTTGTTAGTCCTCCAGAAATTAAAGAAACAATAAGATTGCTACTGTTATCGAACGATCAATATGTCGACATTTCGTGTGTCTTCCACAAGTTCAAAATTATCATCTCAATCTTGAACTTGTGGAAGATACACGAAGTGTCGAATTATTGTTCATTTGATAACAGCCGCACTCTTCTTATTGCTTCTTTATTATTGTTCTTTTTCTTGTTATTACCAAAAGCGCGTTCCAAGCACCAGAGCTTTTGATGCGACGGTCTCAAGGGTAAGATCTAACATTACCAATAATCCTTTACACATTTCATACGAACTCTTCCTATCGAACGGCTTGATATTTTTACACCTTTAGAAAGCGTTTCAATATTTCTCCACTGCATTGTTGCGTTTTGTCAAGAATCAGCAAGTATATCTTATTACTAGGAGAAGCACCGGAGATATAAATAAGGTGTTGATAAGCTAAACAACTTTTAAAGAAACTGACGAAGCAATTTATTAGTAAAACCAATATAGTGGCGTTACTGAGACCGTTGTTGCAACAACTTATGTAAGAAGTATAACTTCTTAGCTATGGATTCCAGGGAATTTCAGAATCATATTATATAACAGTAGTAAAAGGCAGCTGCAAAGCATTGAATAGTTGAGTGATGTTATCGCCCAGTGGCCAAGATGAAGTGCCTGCTTGCTGTACGTTAAAAGATTTCAATTGTTATAAACTGACATTTTATTTTCTGTTTACGCTAATGACTGTTTGGCAAATTGTCGTGAAATGAATATGAGAAGGAAATAAATTTTATCATTCGAATTTTATTAGCAAACAATCGGCGACTGAACTTTGTTCATATGACAGTGGTCGTCTGCAAACGAAACGACGACGACGACGACGACGACGACGACGACGACAACAACAACAACAACAACAACAACAACAACTGCAGCAGCAGCAGCAGTAACAATAATTCTTTCTACAATAGGCAGAAGGTCTGAAATGTTGGAGGTAGGGGCTAGTCGATTACAACAACCGAGTGTTGAAGTAGTATTTATTTAATCGGCCCCAAAATGATGAGAGGCATATCAACCTCAGCGGAAATCGAACTCAGAACGTACAGATGGATGAAATCCCGGCGTGAGAATGATTCTGCCAGCTCGCCATTTTAATAATTATGATTTCAAATTTTGGCATTAGGTCGGAAACTTCGGGGGAGGGGATAGATTGATTACATCGACACCGGCTCTTAACTGGTACTTATGTTATCGATCCCGAAGGATGGAAAGCAAAGGCAACCTTTGCAAGCCAAACTTTTTGCAAGTTATAATAATATAATAATGATAACATCGAAAAATACCTTAGGAATGAGAACCCAGGTTCGAAATTTCCCCAAGACACCTGAAGAAGGCAGGAGGGTATATCAGCCGAAACGTTGTGTTAACAACACTCAAGATGAAGACAAATATCCGTCGAATGTATATAATGTAAATAATGTACATAATTCCTCATCTCTTAAATATAGAACTGCACTAATTTGATTGCTATTTTCCACACGTATAGCACCCCTCATTAATTTTCTTCTGTGAATATCATATTTAATACCTACAGGTATACAGTACTGTACATCAATGCAGTGATTGTATTAACGTTAATCCGGTAAACCAGAAGGGGGAGTCTAATAAGACTGAAAAACTTCCGGTGTAATATTTTCTTGTTAATTAAAATATTATTATCCAGAGAGCTAATGCTTTCTTCTAATTATTAAGTAATTACAATTACTTTGTGCATTATACACTTTATAGAGGTCCTTTGTTAAAAATTCTTTATTTTCCAACGTTATATATCTCTTTACACTATATCTTAATATTTTCACATTCTCTCTTTATTGATAGCACTACAATTCACTCATCCAAATATAAACATACACGTGCACGCGCACACACATATATACATACATACATGCAACCTCATCTTGTCAGATGATAGCCGCCTCATATTCAGCCTGAGTTAGTCTTGCATGGACTTTACAAAATACAAAATGGATCAATGATCATAAGATTTAAGTAGTAAAAGCTTGTATAACCCTTTGCCATTCTCTCGGTTACCATACTAGGATTCAGTGACAAGCATTGCGAGATTAATGCGTACTATTTTGAAAACAAGTTTAATGGCAAAGTATCTTTTATCCTAGAAGAGCTGCCTTCCCCACGCTTTGTCAGAAATAACGAAGGACTTCTATGCCCCGGGGAAATCTATTTAAGTCACAGATTAAACACTGATGGATTCACTGTTCCGGGTCAGAACGGAGCTTCAATAAAGTCAATTAAGAAGTGACTCCGCGCTCCCCACAAATTCACAACACATGAACGGGAGACTTATCACTAGGTGCAGTTTAATGTCATACCCAGGACATGTAAACATACACACATGCATACATACATACAAACCTACGTACGTTAGCACGAACGAAGATGCACAAAGATAAACTAACATACAGACACTCACACACATATACATATACATACATACATACATATATATATATATTATATATATATATATATATATATAAAATAATAGTTGTCGCCATACTAATATGGCATTCTTATAAAAATAAGAATAAAGCTGTCCACTTATTAGCTCCATGAGGCCATCGCCTTAAGTTAGCTATTTGATACACAAACTGTATCCATATAACCTTCGAACAAGGGAGGTCAGTCGCTCCACACTACTTGACCGGCAGCTACAGACGCGTTTCGGGGTATTGCCCCTTTTCAATGCAGCGTAGCCAACCAGTAGGTGTCGCTTCCGACAATCTCTGTTCGATGGTTTTATTTACCTAGTTTCGGTGGAATACATCCACTTGTTTTCAATAATAGAAATATTAAAATTACTAAGTCTCTCATATTAGTATGGCGATAACTATTATTTTCCGGGAACGCTGCCGCTGTTCTCTTTTAGAGAGACTTAGTAATTTTAATATTTCTATTATATATATATATATATATATATAATTATATATATATATATAATATATATACATGCACATACGTGGTACAGGAGTGGGTGTGTGGTAAGAAGCTCGACTTCCCAACCACATAGTTCCGGGTTTACTCCAACTGCGTAGCACCTTAGGCAAGTACCTTGTACTATAGGCTCGGGCCAACCAGAGCCTTGTGAGTGGATTTAGTAGACTGAAATTGAAAGGCGCCTGTCGTATATATATATATATATATATATATATATATATATATATATATATGTGTGTGTGTGTGTGTGTGTATTTACATATATATATATATATATATATATATATATATATATATATATATATATATATATATATATATTATATATATATATATATATAAATAGTAATGCAATACGAGAATATTGCTTTCCAGTAAAGAATAGGCCGTTAGGGAAAATTATACATAGAAGTAAATATATGGTACAACGAAGTACCGATATTTACTGGAAAATAGCGAACGTAATAAATACGACGCTAATGTATAGCTTCACCGCGGATGTACTAGCAAAAATGCGTGTGTGCAACAAACTTGAAAAAATTGTCTTACCTCCAGGGAGAACATCTGAAAGATGAAATACCTAGAAAGGGATAATGTGGTACCGGTTTCAGATTTTTCAAGATATGTCTGCACACATATACTTGATTTATCTTCATCAGCCAACATATACCTCGACAACATTTCAAATGTTGCCGCATCAATGCCAATACACTCGACTGAAACGCCAAAACGCTGACAGAACGAGGACAGTGAAGAAGTTTCAATAAAAATAGTAATGCAATACGAGAGTATTGCTTTCCAGTAAAGAATAGCCCGTGAGGGAAAATTATACATAGAATTAATATATGGTACAACGAAGTACCGATATTTACTGGAAAATAGCGAACGTAATAAATACGACGCTAATGTATAGCTTCACCGCGGATGTACTAGCAAAAATGCGTGTGTGCAACAAACTTGAAAAAATTGTCTTACCTCCAGGGAGAACATCTGAAAGATGAAATACCTAGAAAGGGATAATGTGGTACCGGTTTCAGATTTTTCAAGATATGTCTGCACACATATACTTGATTTATCTTCATCAGCCAACATATACCTCGACAACATTTCAAATGTTGCCGCATCAATGCCAATACACTCGACTGAAACGCCAAAACGCTGACAGAACGAGGACAGTGAAGAAGTTTCAATAAAAATAGTAATGCAATACGAGAGTATTGCTTTCCAGTAAAGAATAGCCCGTGAGGGAAAATTATACATAGAAGTAAATATATGGTACAACGAAGTACCGATATTTACTGGAAAATAGCGAACGTAATAAGTACGACGCTGATGAAGATAAATCAAGTATATGTGTGCAGACATATCTTTAAAAATCTGAAACCGGTACCACATTATCCCTTTCTAGGTATTTCATCTTTCAGATGTTCTCCCTGGAGGTAAGACAATCTTTTTCAAGTTTGTTGCACACACGCATTTTTGCTAGTACATACGCGGTGAAGCTATACATTAGCGTCGTATTTATTACGTTCGCTATTTTCCAGTAAATATCGGTACTTCGTTGTACCATATATTTACTTATATATATATATATATATATGCATACATGGTTTTCAAGTGGCGAAAGTGTTTAGCTTTATGGCGTATCGCCACATCCCAAAAATCTGTTGGCCCAAGATTTCTTAAAATTATGGAGGAGGAAATGCCTCACTACTCAAAGGTAACAATTGGGAATTACCTCCCTTTGCTGTCATCTTGTCGGTCCCAAGAAGCTAGCAGGAACCTCCTGAAATGTAAACGTGGCCCGAAAATCTCCGTTCTGGAGTTAAGGATGTTCCCTGGTTTGAGTCCTTTAGGATTCTCGCACATTCATCCATGCATAACTTGCAAAGCTTCATTCTGTTGGTGTAGGGGCTTTGGTTCTCGAGGATTTTCCATGAGATCTAGTATGGAATCTCATCGTGTCTTAGTTGCCAGACGTGGCTGGCTAGTGATGTTACTACCTCCTTTCTGTAACTCTCAAGGAGGATCTGTGGTTGGAGAGACGTTGCTTGAAAGACTTCCCGGAAATTCAATGTATCTCCCTGGGCGTGTGTTGTTGGTGCTGTATCTGCTGGTGTCGTTGTTGCCACCGACATCGTTGTTGTTGGAGCTGGGTCTGCTGGTGCTGGCATCGCTGGAGGCTGTGCTGGCGTCAGTAATGGTATCGCAACTGCCGGTTATGGTGAAGGCGCTGTTGTTATTGTGGTCTTCGTCACTGGTGGGAGATGTGCCATTGCTGCTAGAGGTGTCATTAGCTGGGTTCTGCTGATGTTCCTGCTAGGTCCACTGTCACTGCTGCTGCTATTGCCATTGCTGCTATTATTGTCGTTATAGCTGGCGGTGGCACTGGACCTGTTGCTGCAGCTATAGGGGTTATCATATCTGCTACTGTTAACCTTAGGGAAGCTTTTGGTAATGCTGGTGATGCTGCTGCTGCTGTTGTTGTTAGTGTTGTTGTTACCGTTGTGGGTGCCGTCGGATGAATTGCCAATGCTGTCGCTGGTGGTGTTATTTTTATTGTTGCTAACGTTGTTAACTGAAGAGATGGTGGGGGTTTTGCTGGTTCTGTTGTCGTGTCTACGGCTGCAACTGCAATACCACCGGAAAAGAGATACGTAACATCACGGGCCAGCCACGTCTGGCAACTGAGAGATAATGGGATTCCATGCTCGATCTCATGGGTAATCCTCTTGAACTCCGGCTTCTGCATCATAGGATGAAGCATGGTAAGTTATGCATAGCTGAACACGCGAGAATCCTAAAGGACTCACTAAAACCAGGGAACATCCATAACTCCTGAACGGAGATTTTCGGGCCACGTTTACATTTCAGGAGGTTCCTGCTAGCTTTTTGGAACTTGCAAGATGGCGGCACAGCTGCAAGTCGACAGCAAAGGGATATCATCCCCAATTATTATCTTTGAGTAGTGAGGCATTTTCAAACCTCTAATTCTACTAAACACATACCCACATACACACTCACCCCCACATATATATAAATATAGTGTACATTTAAACACACAAGAGCTATCCATCATAGGATTCCCTTCACCCTAGAAGGAACAGCTAAAGTCCAAACCACTATTAGGGATAAAAACTCGAAGGGAATGAATAATAAAAAAACATTTACCATCTATATCCTAACCATGGTTTCTGACTTAGTTTAACAAACAAAATAATTTGCTAGGCGAAGTCTTCATGAACAGGTACGCCTAGATTATTCATATCAGTACGAGACAAATCCAGCATGTGCCTCTTACTTATACTTTATAATTTCTCAAATCCACCGCGCAAGCGCAGTTTTTTGTCGACAGCAATAATTTATTACCCTGATATTATTTCTGGAAAACTGTTCGAAGTAATGCCAGTATTTTTTTGCAGCCGACAACAAGCTGCGATTGCGCGGTGGATTTGAAAAATTATAACGTATAAGCAGGAGGCACATGCTGGATTTGTCTCGTACTGATATGTTTAATCTAGGCGTACCTGTTCATAAAGACTTCGCCTAGCAAATTATTTTATTTGGTAAAATAGTCAGAAACCAAGGTCCAGTAGATAGATGGTAAATATTTTTTTATTTTTCATTCCCTTCGAGTTTTTATCCCTAATAGTGGTTTGGACTTTAGCTGTTCCTTCTAGCGTGAAGGGAATCCTATGATGGATACCTTTTATGGGTTTAAATGTACAGTATTTATATGAATAATATATAGTCTATTGACTAATTTTTCTATACGTTAGGCCACAGGTAGAAAAAATTTCAAAAATCTTATTACCCTGATATTATATATATATATATATATATATATATATATATATATATATATATATATATATATATAATATATATATATATATGTATATATATACTTGTGTGTGTATACGTATATATATAATTGAATAAGTTGAAGTCAGAAAAATTACAGAGGAACATAAGTAAAAGTTCTTCTGTACTCCTTGTTGTTACCACTGTTCTTGATGATACCACTGGGTGAAATTTGAAGGTAGACGGGCTTTATACTGTAATCTGCTACGTTCTTAGCAGAATGTAGCGTAACTATATATATATATATATATATATATATATATATATATATATATATATAATATATATATATATATTATATATATATGTATTTATATGTGTATGTGCGTGTGTGTATATGAATGTTTTTATATGTATATACATACGTATATATATTTAAGAAAATATAAAGAGCTAACTTAATTTGATACGAATTTCAGTAGTACGATTTCTTCATAAAATTCTAATTCTGTCAGCCGTTTATGTTTTACTGTTGTTATAATACTCTGATGTGGTATTTGTTACAATATAACTTGGTTTGTTACTTTTATATTATTACAAAGAATAATGTATGCATGTACTATATACATTCATACATATCTACATGCATACATATACATGCATGCATGCATGCAATCATACATTCATGCATACATACACACACACACACACACACACACACACACACACACACACATATATATATATATATATATACATGTATTTAAACACACACATATATGTGTGTGTCTGTGTGCCTGTGCATGCAAAGTGTACATACGCATAATTACTCAAAATACACCAGAGTTGCATTTTGAAGCAAGAAATTCACGAGAATACTAAAAAAGTGTGCTTAGTGTATCTTAATACGTATCTTAATATAGCATATAAATATATTGAATAAAATAAAAGTAAAGCTAAGTATGTGTGTGTGTGTGTGTGTGTGTGTATGTGTTTGTGCGT
>NC_043015.1:11942092-11952092 GCF_006345805.1 Octopus sinensis | reverse complement strand
TTTTGCCTTGGAACCCACATAAATCAACACAGCTGAAATTTCTTTTCAGATTTCTTTAGTAAAATAACTCTATTTATTGTTATCACCAGCAAAAAAAAAAAATCCCAGAAATTACTTAACATTAATTAGACAGGTTCTAATTAATGAGGTGGTATCACCTAATTAATGAGGTGGGTACGTTGTGACACTTACTGGGGTACTTTGTTACAACTGTCGATAACTCGGAATTATGTTAACAAATGAGTTTAAAATGAATACGTCTGTAGCTTCTTGCATCTAGGAAGTATTATTTTAATTAATTAACTGTGATTTGAACCACCTCATATCCTAACTGTGATACTGAGAGTCCTCATCATGTGCCATCTTGTCGGAATAGTTCTCCATTAACTTCTCACGACACAGATCAGACAGAAAGTCCTGTCGTACAGTCAGTGTGTGTCCAGTCTTTACAGATCATGCATTGCACCCATTCTTCACCGGGAAGAGAGTTGGAATACCAATCTGAGCAGACAAGGCATTTCTACTCGGCGACTTGCTTGCTGCGAGTCTGCTTCCCTTTGCCTTTACCTGTTTTAGCTGACTTTCCCTTCCCCTTTGTTGCTTTTTCTCTACCAGTTGCCTTCTTTGGTTTGGATTTCCGTTCGTTTATTTCATTCACTATGCGCTGTTTTACGGGAGTTAAAGTTAGAATGGTTGTTTGGCACCTCTTGCGACTTTCACGACCCCATCCTGTCTTCCTAGGGGAAGCCTTCCTTAATGGGCAAAACATCTCTGGGCTTGTAACAACACCAGCAGGAAAACTTGGGCCTGGTGTAGGTTGGTCTGTCGGACCGTCTTGCCGTTCATTGACCTAGTCGCCTGGTTGAACGCCTGACTGGTCATCTGGCTGCAAGTTAGGCTGGTTATCTATGGCAACAGTCCGGATACTTATTGATCAAACCACATATATATCATTTTTATATACTTATTGCTCGTATTAATGACAATTCGCAATTATAATCTAGATACGTAATGATATTTTTTTTAATCACAACTAACAATTTATAACATCAAGCAAAGCTAATTATTTTGTTTATTATATCGTATTTATAATATTTTATTCATTTATTATTTTTCTATCAACTTGTTTGATTCTTTTTGTTTATAGACATTGTTATAGTGTCTGCTACCCAATTTCCTGTCCATTTCTCAATTTCCTCTATTTATGATACCTCTAGCTATGTTTATATTTACCTACCTCCCTCGCTCCCTCGCGCCCTACCTCCCTACATCCCTATCTCTCTCTCTATCTATCTATCTATCTATCTATCTATCTATCTATCTATCTATCTATCTATCTATCTTTCTATCTATCTATCTATCTATCTATCTATCTATCTATCTATCTATCTATCTATCTATCTATCTATCTATCTATCTATCTATCTTTGTACACACACCTCACAAACATACGCACACACTCTCTCACGCACACATACGTAATGTATTAATACATACATACATAAATACATATACATACATATATACATAACCTTATCACAGTATCGTCAGCTAAGATGTACAGGGATACAGGACCGTTTAAAAATGCTGTTTTGAACGTTTTCACCTACAATTATGGTGACTCCTCCAGTATAAATCAGTTACTGCTTGTTTTCCCGTCTGTTATAAAAAAACGAACATCTTTTACTTGCCAACGTAGCGCTCTTCTGACCAAATTATAAAATACACATTACTCCACGTAAAAATTTTCTTGAGACGAGCGTTACTGATGTTGATAATCACAACACCAATACTGACACCAACACGGTAATACTACAGCATCTGTAAGATATTTAAGACGATAGAAGTATTATTTTCGCTTCAGCTGGTCTTTATATTTAAATCAAGATCTATTTCGGTGCTATGAGAAAGCCCAAAATTTAGTAATGTACGGAGAAACGATTTCAGAAACAAAAATTATTTTTTCCTGCAAATGATGGTCAGTACAGATTGTAATTGATATTCCAACTCTCGTGATGTTAGTTGACCTTCTTAACATACAGACAACTGGCCAAAATCTACAATAAAAGAGATCGAAAATTAATGTTAACAAATAACTGCAGCCATCTCTAAACTCTCATATATATCTTCACATAGAACTGATTCGGCAGAAACAACTCAAGTATATTTAAATTAAGAACATTTTGAAACCACAGTTAGTAAAAAAATTTTCTAGCTTTCCTGAGCTGTCGTAGAGTGACAAACCATTCGTAATAAGATTAAAGAAACAGCTAACGGTTCTAATCTCCAGTTTTGTCGACAATGTTGCTGAAGAGTGCTGGAAATTAACACCTTCCTTGTCACAACTGCTATTATACATAAAGAAAACTCAGGAAGAAATCTGAAGTACACGTGCTAAAAAAATTACTAAATGGAAGAGACCGGGATGGAAAACAACACTTGAAGAAAACATCAACAACAATATTCGACCCTACCATATTAGGTGAACGACGGTAACAAAGTTCAAAGACAATAATGACTTCACATCTCACTAGTTACATCTTATGCAAAAAAAAAAGAAAACTCTACCTCACTGGAAGTTCTTGGAAACCTATTAACTTTAAATCAGGAACTCAAAACACTGAGCGAAAAACTTCTTTATCCTGTGAAAATATCCAAGAGAGACAATATAAATGACAAGTTACCATCCTGTCCGCAGGTATTATACCAAGAGGAAGAAAGCTATTGCTGTTAAGAAAAATCCTCAAAATCATCTTCAATCGTTCTGGTCTAAGATCAGATCTGGAACGAAAAGATATTTCAACCAGAATGTATCGTGGATAAACACAGGTAAGAAAGAATACAGTACAGACATCGACAGTAAAACATACATAAACGAGCCTGAAACTTTCACCATAAACGTAGACAAACTACATAATGGTAAGGTACATGGAAGGGTGCCATCCCATTAATAGTTGAAAACTGCTACAAGAGGTTGGTTTCTTCAGAAAGTCGTTAATATGTATATTCAAAAGAACAATGGAAGGCAACATTGATGTACTAAATTGGTTTGCATGAACAAATCATGTAGCCAAGAATGAAACTATCGAGTTAGCAGAAAACTCTGGGACCATTATTTGCCTAAACATTATATACAAGCTGTATACAAAATGTTTCAACCAATTCCTCCGGGACCGTTGTGAGTTCAACAACATAGTGACTGATAAACAGGTAACTAGAAAGACAGGAGTACGGAGATGTACCCAAAAAAGTAAGCTGTAATGTGCGACGTAAGAAAGTACCTTATAAACATGGCGATAGTGTAGTATGATTATAGGAAAACATTCGGCTATATTCCTCACTCATCGATATTGAAGTATCTGCACTTAGCACAACTGCTTACCTTAGTTGCTGCCATTAGAAAGACCTGGGCAACAATCCTCAGCTTACAATTAAGAATGAAAGGATCATTTCTAATGTTATAAGTATTTCTGTAATTTTGTATATTTTGGATTCAAATTCGTTATCATTTTTGTTATAAAAATCCAACAGCTACTTTCTGATGACCCTATAACTGGTAGAGGTGTAATGTAGTAACCCATATTTGTTTTGTGGATTATTTGAAGTTTTCTGCTAAAATAGTTGTCAATGTAAGAAAAGAAAACAAAAAAAAAGAAAAGAAAAGAAAATAACAAACCTATCTGAGTTCACATTTTCAGCCGACAGAGGAATGGAATTTGGCAAAAAGAAGTGTTCGTATTTGATTGTTGAAACTGGAAAATCAGTCCCCGAAACCCCATATCTGTGTATCAACAGTCTCTATATCTCTGTTGTTGCACACAAAGAATGATGCAAATACTGAGGCATTGAATACGAAGGTGCTGTAAACAAAGAAAGAGTAGCATAAGAATATTACATCAGACTTAGAAAAATAAGAAAAATACGGAAGACCGAATTCTCTTACAACTAGACAATATCTCGCTATGCACTTGTAGTACCAGTGATGATTTCAACACTTAGGATACTTGGTCGGTCTGTAGAAGGAATCCACTTCATAGATATTAAGACCTGCTATATCCTGACATCAACTGAAAAGTTCTACGAAAATAGATATCAAGTGCAACAGTCTTATGAGACTATATGATTCAGTAAGGTGAGATAAAGAGTGATGAGATAAAGAATAGAAAACCAGATATAGTGATAACTTAGAAAGCAAACAGTGCTGAATGATAGATATAGCATGTCAAACTGGCAATAAGGTATGCGTTAAAGAATTATAAAGTGTTGGTAGATATGACGGGTTAGCTAGGAAGTTTAAATAGTTTAGGTTGCTGAAAAAGGTGGTAGTAATACCAGTAATTGTCGGAGCCTTAGGAACATTAAAGATCTTAGGAGCAGTAAGTAAAGATGTACAGTGAACAAATAGGGGTTGCCACACGGGTCGAACACTTGCTTGGAACTGGTCGAAAAGTAAGGGGTGTTACCTTAAGTTCACTGATGGTGAACAGCTGACACAGTAATACCTCTTCAGCGTTAGAAGCTGAGTATGAAAACATAATAATAATTTTAATAATGAAGATGACGACGACGTTGATGATAATGATGATGATGATGATGATGATGAGCACCATAAAAATAATAACAACAACACGGGTTTCTCAATCAACAGGCATTCGATCCTCCTTCAGAAATGAAAAAAAATTCGTCATTGCGTACATATATGCTTCAAGTTAGATCTGTGTATAGAGGCATTTTTAAAGTAATATTATGCATGTGTTTGCATGATATAATTTCTAATAAATGTTGTACGAGGTGTTTTTGAAGAGAATGGAAGCCATTTTGAATCAAAACAAAACAGAATACTGATAAATTAGCGTGATTTTAATGAAATCTGTTTTGTGCTTTTATTTCTTTAATAGGAAAAATAATACTTGAAAATGTACACTTGTATAATTTCCAGCACTCATGATTATCAGGTTTCACAAAAGGATCAAAGTAAATTTCTTCTTGTAATGTGTTCGTTTACATTAAGGCATATCATTTAAAATGTTTAACGTTTTACAGTTTTAATAATTTTCTCCCATTCTTAATACTCTTACTGAAATATAATTCGACAATTTTCTCGATTGTAATTTGTAATATTTTGTTAAAAAAACAACAAACTAATGAAAGTTATATAAAGGATGCTAAATAAATCAAATCAAATTAAATAATGAAATTAATAACAAAAATAATGACAAGATTACTCTAACAAGTAATACCCCTCCTCCTCCTGCTACTACTACTACTACTACTACTACTACTACTACTGCAGCAACATTCTTCGTCACTGACCAGCTAAACAATTTACATTCTTTACCCGTGTATATGCATGTATATGTATGTGTGTGTGTCTCTCTCTCTCTCTCTCTCTCTCTCTCTCTCTATCTATCTATCTATCTATCTACCTATCTATCTATCTTCCTTTCTTTCTATCCATCTATCTATGTACATATAATAACAATAATAACAATAATAATAATAATAACAATAATAAAAATAATGATAATAATAATAATAATAATAATAATAATATAATAATAATAATAATAATAATAATAATAATAATAATAAAATGACAACAAAAGAATGAAACCTCGATTATGACAACTTACTGATTGTCCTACATACATACATACATACGTATGTACACACATATATATATATATATATATATATATATATATATAATATATATATATATATAAATGAAAGAATGGAGTCGAACGACGATTTAACAAAATTCCTTTATTCTCGACATATGTTTCGAATATATATATATATATATATATATATATATATATAAATAAATGAAAGAATGGAGTCGAACGACGATTTAACAAAATTCCTTTATTCTCGACATATGTTTCGAATATATATATATATATATATATATATATATATAAAATTGGGTCATTCCATAAATAAAGTGTTTTTTTCAATTGCATGAACTAAAAGTCGGAGGAGACGGGATAGACTACCTGCACCAACTTGCTATACAAGCAATTTTAAGAGTAATTTTTTCCAAAGCGATAAGGAAAGTGACAAAGAAGCCTATTCAGCATATTTTGCTTTATGAGTTCAATAAAGGAAACAAAGCAACGGAAAGAGCGAGGAATATTATGCAGTGTACGGGGATCGCACAATAAGTGTAAACCAGTGTCAACGGTGGTTCCAAAAATTCCGAATTGGAAACTACAGCCTTGAAGACGCCCACCTCCTTCACCTCCTTCACCTCTCCACCATCATTCATTGCAAACTCTCACACATCGAAGCACACATGCTCTCATACTATCTTCCATTTTTCTAGTTTCTTCTTTCACTTTTTACCCCGTTCAACATCCTTAAACAACCCTTATTCAGGGACCTTTTGAGTGAGATGGGCTACTCAACCTGAAGAAAATTCTAACTGGGCCCCCACCTGCAAGGTCATGCACTGTTTATCTTGATATGAGATCACCATGTTTCACACATATGGTTGTAATGTATGTGCCTGGTGTACTCTTATCATGATGGGTATACTGGGCTTAGAATATTTCACCCCAGTGTCACTTTGATGGCATACACTGCTCTCTCACTCAATCATAATAATAATAATAATAATAATAATAATAATAATAATAATAATAATAATAATAATAATAATAATAATAATTTCTTTATTGCCCACTGGTGGGAGGCGCAATGGCCCAGTGGTTAGGGCAGCGGACTCGCGATCATAGGATCGCAGCTTCGATTCCCAGACCGGGCGTTGTGAGTGTTTATTGAGCGAAAACACCTAAAGCTCCACGAGCCTGTACTCTTCACTAGAACTTTCTCTCACTCTTACTTCCTGTTTCTGTTGTACATGAAATTCAAAGGGCCAGCCTTGGTACACTCTATGTCACACTGAATATCTCCGAGAACTACGTTAAGGGTACACGTGTTTGTAGAGTGCTCAGCCACTTGCACGTTAATTTCACGAGCAAGATGTTCGGTCGATCGGATGAACTGGTACCCTCGTCGTCGTAATCGATGGAGTGCCAACAATCGCCTACAGGTGGCTAAACATAGAGCAGACGAACAAGGACAGACAAGGGGGTTAAGTTGATTACATCGACACCGAAAGGATGAAAGGCAAAGTCGACCTCGGTGGAATTTGAACTCAGAAAGTAACGGCAGACGAAATACCGAAATCGTATATCTAAATGAATTCTTATAAATGAACTTTTCGCTTTCTGCTGGTATTATACATTCTTACACATCTCGTGTCCCCACCTCCTACTTCATTTGAACACCCCTCTCTCGTTTAATCTCTATATCTCTATTACTCTAAACTTTCACTGTAGTGACAGAAACTTGCGTGGCTATTCTATGATCGAACTATGTTTTAATGGTATTAATATCGAGTGGAGAATTAAGTGTTTTAATAAGCTCAATACTCCACGTATCTATGAAGAATTTGAACGCGTTTATGAAGAATTTAAGCGTGTTCTCGTATCCTGATTGGTTATAGGATTCATGTTCTCTTAAATGTAGCATTCTGTTATCCAATTGATGTTCGACCTTTAAGCTTATGTCTATATCGAAATGTGAACTGGATTAATTAAGTTAAGGTCATGATGTAATTTAAGCTTCGTGTTGTTTCCGATATCTGAGAAGTCAAAGTCTGTAATCCTGGAAAGCAGGCGAGGAACTGTGTCAACAACAATTAATCCAAAAGATTTTGTATGTAGATTAGCATGATTGCTTTGGTTAGTGGAAAGTATAACGTGTCGGGTTCGTTTTCTCCGTCAGACGCTAGAAAAAGATGCTACTGTAGAGATGGGTGCTGATAGTGTAATCAATAAAAATTATTGGTGCATATCTTTGAAACGTATCTGGAAACTATTTAGAACTACACAGATACTTAAATGGTAATTATTTTAACGACTCAAGAAAAAGAAAGGAATTTTGACTCGTTGAGATTTAAATTTCGAACGTTTAGTGACGGAAGGAAGACAGTGAAGCAATTTGTCTAGACTCAAACTACTTCTTCCATCAATCTAACACAATATTGTTAGAGTTAAGGCGGCGAGCTGACAGAAACGTTAGCACGCCGAGCGAAATGCTTAGCAGTATTTCGTCTGCCGTTACGTTCTGAGTTCGTATTCCGCCGAGGTTGACTTTGCCTTTCATCCTTTCGAGGTCGATAAATTAAGTACCAGTTACGCACTGGATTCAATGTAATCGACTTAATACCTTCGTCTGTCCTTGTTTGTTCCCTCTATTTTTAGCCCCTTGTGGGCAATAAAGAAATACAATATTGTTAGAGTTGCGTTGCTGAATTTTTAGATTATTTTTTGTCATATTTACGTTGTTTATATATGGGAGTGACACATTTATTTAAAATTTATTCTGTGTGAATCAGGAACAGTATTTCATATTATTATCGCTGTAGTTGTTGTCAGTGCCATTTTATTGTTTATTAGTATTTGCATATATTTTGAACATTTTAAAGGGTTTGTAGCCACCTTCATGCAGAATAGTGTCCGCTGGTGTTCCCTAACCGCATTCGCTCCACTAAATAATATTTATCTGTTGGTTAAGCCTCATTCAACCGACATTCAATTTCGGACGATTTTATCTTCTTTTCTGCAGAATATATTCTCTTTGATTTCATCTAAAATTTAAATTTTAACAACTTTTTAACACGTTAGTGAGGAATTTGAGAATGACTATTTGCCTCCTATTTCTTGCACGTAAATTGATTCTTTGATAGTTCGTTGTCGTCTCCTCTTGAGCATCTATTTCAGCTGCCATCTCTTATAGACAGTCTATGTATCTGGTTATGGAAAATTATTCAAACAAATTTCAGATCTAGGTGAAGTTTCTTTTTATAGGAGACTATCAATTTCCCATATTTATAAGCTTATACGATTACTATCAAGACCAAATGTGTATGCATTTTACTGGACCACTCGGAAGGTCTAATTACCCTTCTAATTAGCTGAAAATCTGTATAGTGCTTCTTTTCTTTAATTACATCATGGCCCCCAGCTACTCAAACCATTTTAGTTGTGTTTTCAAGCGCGTTTGCAATAGATAGCAATACGTAACGTCATTTGTCGTCGTTCAAAACAGTCTAAATATAAGCCTGTAGAATGGTTCCGAAGCAAGGTGCAGACTTTGGAAAAGATTATTTTTATAGAAGACTATCGGTTTCCCATGTATACAAATCTATAGTCTCAACTGATATTTTTCAAAGCAAAGAGAACAGTCAGTTAATGTTGTTAGGCAATACTAACTGATAGTCAGTCGGTATCGTCGCAAGAGCTGCTGACAACCCCCCCCCCAAAAAAAAACGCCATGGTATTACATATACAAATATAGTAAGCTATTAACACATCCCACGGTCTAAAAATACCGTCACACCTCTACTGTGGGCTAGCACATTAAAATGTCATCCAGCTATTCTGAGAATCAAAAGTATAACTCAGTGGTATTTGAACTTAGTAAGCAGAAAATGGAAATAGATACTGCAAAATATTCTATTCGGCTCCCAAACAATATTGTTAGCTCGCCATATCTTGAGGGTACCACCTCCACAACCACGACGACGACGACCATCATCATCATCATCATCATCATCACCACCACCACCACCACCACCATCATCATCATCATCATCATCATCATCATCATCATCATCATCGTCGTCGTCGTCGTCGTCGTCATCATCATCATCATCATCATCAATATCATCGTATATACACATCATTTATATATATATATATATATATATATATATATATATATATATATATATATATATACGTATGTATACATATGTGTATATGTATATTGTGTAGGTTGTGTAATATGATATAATTTATTTATTGAATTATGTGCAAAACATCTTCGTATATATTCGTATAAATTCGTTATACAGCAACCGATATATTGCTTCTTTCTTGTCACTGTGTTAATGTTGGAAGGAAAGTATATATACGCACGCACGTAC
>NC_043015.1:11909592-11939592 GCF_006345805.1 Octopus sinensis | reverse complement strand
CTGGTGACTGCGTGTGTCACCCTGACTTGGAACTTGTGGAATTTACTTCATGGTGATGTAAGAAGAGGAAAATGTCGTCACACTTACTTCAACAACTTGATATCAGACACCGGCCTGGAATACATGCAGGACCTCGAAGCAGTGATATCGGACTGAGAAGTGTGGCGTGTGGGCTTTGCTGATGCTTCTCGGGTAGCGGCCATAATAAAAATAATACTTCGTATCATCAGAACACTTAAACAAAAGGAGGCGAATCACAGTCATGTATACGAATGAAGCTATAAACAATAGCTTCGATGCTTATCAGAATGATTAGTTTGGGTTGTCTGTAGCCGACAAGACACAACGATGTCAGATAACCAGTTTGTTTCCGAATCTCTTGCGTTTCTGAATCAAGTGTGTTATGGACACACATTCGTGGGAAAACGTTGATCTTATGTGACGAAACAGAACAACGATTAGCATACTTAAGTTCGAATCTGCAGGAACGTATCAAAAATAAATATGCAAGTCATTGTGTAATATATGTGTGAATGTATGTGTGTGTATGTGTGTGTATGTGTATGTAAGTGTCTGTGTATGTATATATATATATATTATATATATATATACGTAGACATATACACATATATGCATTATTTGTGAGTATATAAGTGTTTGAGAGTGTTTACATGTATATACATATATATATGCGCGTGTGTGTGTGTGTGTGTGTGTGTGTGTGGATACGCACGCGTATGTGTGTTCACGCGCGTGTGTTATGGATTTGTAATTCTTTTTAAAGATTGCGCTAAATTTTGATGGATAAATAGATTGATAGACACATAGTCATTGCTCGTACATGCATACATCTGTACACATATGTATGCAAATGTATATAGATATTTATACACAGATACGCATACGCACATACACACACAAACGCACTTACACATAACAGCTGTAAATCCAAAATTGGACATCTTCATAAGCTGAAATTGTTCTGTACATCAGCTAAGAATTAATTTACTTTTAACATCGTAGACTGCAACTAGTCTTTTGTGCATGTCATATACATTGTGGCGTCGGTTCAATATCGAAACTGGGAAAGAACCCTATATTAAATTAACTGTCAAGTTGATTGCCATTTGCCTCAGCAATGTGAAATAAATTACCAGATCATACAAAAGGCGATTGAGTTGGACTGGGCAAATCTCCGAGACTCGGAATTCCGTAGGCATTCATTTAATATATTTCTATTGGAAACTCTTCACTTACATTTCATATTACTTTTGGAAACATGTCAGCATGACGTTGGCCATTTCTCTCTCAGCACACATTACATTTTTAACCCCCACCACCGTCACTTACATACACACATCCTACTCTGTATTCTCTGTATTCTTTTCAATTCCGTCCGATCGTTATCCGAATTTCAGATAAATTCTCGATAATTTCTCTTTCATTACATCAAATCTCCAACATCTAACGCTGGTTGTTAACTGATTTGTTGCACCATTCTACCTGTCTTTGAGGACTTACATATGTCCCTTTAGGATTAATTATTAACAGTAAATTGGAGTATAGGCTTGTTTCATTCTTTGCCAGATAGAGGGAGAAAGAGAAAGGAAAGCAGAGAGAGAGAGAGAGAGAGAGAGAGAGAGAGAGAGAGAGAGAGAGAGAGAGAGAGAAAGAGTGAAAGAGCGAGAGTGAGCGATACAGATTGAGAATGATCGCAATAAAGAAACAGAGATAGACAGAGATTGAGAGAGGTGATTTTCTTTTTCTTTTCATTCCTCTATAGTTGAGCGCAGCGCGGATATGGATGTATCGCTAAGTGGTTTGCTTCAGAAGCACGCAGTTTTGAGTTCAATCAATCACCTTCAGTAAACGACCTAACCCGTAGCCTCTCATTTGCCAATGACCTGAGAGCAAAAAGTTCGTAGACGGAAACTATGTAGAAGGTCGTGGTAGATATACAAGAATATATATATATATATATACATACATACATACATATATATATATATATATATATATATATTATATATATATATATATATATTATATATATATATATATATATATATATATATATATATGTATATATTTATAAATATAGAGTAGTGGTACAGCAGAGTACCAATATTTACTGGAAATAGCAGTCAATACATCTACAACACTATAGTAAAACTTCAATGTGTATATACTGGCAAAGACGTGTGAGGGCAGGAAACATACAATTTTGTCTTACCTCTAGGAAGAACATTATATTAACGGACAACACAGAATCGGATAATCCAGTACCTAGGTTTCAGCTGGATTTACCTGGACAATATTTCAAATGTTGCTACATCAATGCCAGTATTCTCGTTTGAACCTCTAGCCGTTAACAGATCGAGAACAGTGAAAAAAGTTTCAATGAAAAATAAAATATTGCAATGCAAATGTATTACTTTCCAGTAAAATAAGGCACCGTAAAGGTAGAAGTACAAATATAGAGTAGTGGTACAAAAAAGCACCAATGTTTACTGAAAATAGCTTAAAGATTCAATGTGTATATAGTAAATCCATATTCCTAAAAAGATGGCAAGATACTCACACACACACAGACATATATATATATATATATATATATATATACTTTATTTAAAGCAGCAGAAAATTCAACAAAACCTGTTACTCTGAGTTTCCCGTTGCCGTTCATCGGACAGTTTTTGCTAGAAAAAACTGTCCGATGAACGGCAACGGGAAACTCAGAGTAACAGGTTTTGTTGAATTTTCTGCTGCTTTAAATAAAGCATATTACTCTACCACTGGTATTTGAGTACTCTTTTTTCCACCTTGTTTCACATTTATGTTTTTACTCCGGTATATATATATATTTCGATTTTGGATTTAGTTTGCAAGATTCTTTATGAGTTCATGTGTTGAAGCATATTCTGTTGTGTCTGGGTAGAGTCATTTTCTTTTTGTGCCTTATAATGTAACACTCACCGGTAAAATTTCCACTTATTTCTTATTTTTATTTTCTTAAAATTTTCGTTGCGTCTTGCAACCTTTTCAATAGTCTTGACTCTGTCCGTTATTTACACTGCGTTCCTTTTTATTTGTTTGTGCGCATGTGTATGGGTTAGTGTGTGTGACAATGCATGCATACATGTACGTATGTATGTTTGTATGTATGTATGCATGTGTATGTATGTATATATGTGTTTGTGTGTGCATGTGTATGTATCCTGTATATTCATGTGCTTGTATGTCTGTGTTTGTATTTTTTCTATGTATGTGTGTGTGTGAGCGTGTGTTTGTATATGTATGCATCTCTGTTTCATTGTGTGTGCATGTCTGTGTCTGTGTGTTTTATGCAACTATGTACCATGTTTGTATATATGGATGGATGTGCGTCTCTATATGTGTGGATCCGTGGCTCCATGTCTCCATATGCGTCCTTGTGTGGAGTAAAGTGTGTGTGTATATATGACCATGTGTGTCAATCTCCATTTGCGTATGTGTGCTTGTCAGTTCTTATAACCTATGTACCTATATGTCTGTATGTTGATCTGTTTATTTTCATATCCATATGGTTGCATACAAAACAAAAATACATGTGCATACACACACACTCACACCCACCCACAAAATACATACATACATATATCTAGATAAATCTACGAGTGGCTGTGTGGTAAGTAGCTTGCTAACCAACCACATTGTTCCGGGTTCAGTCCCACTGCGTGGCATCTTGGGCAAAGTGTCTTCTGCTATAGCCCCGGGCCGACCAATGCCTTGTGAGTGGATTTGGTAGGACGGAAACTGAAAGAAGCCTGTCGTATATATGTATATATATATATATATGTGTTTGTTTGTGTGTCTGTGTTTGTCACCCTAGCATTGCTTGACAACCGATACTGGTGTGTTTATGTCCCCGTTACTTAGCGGTTCGGCAAAAGAGTTCGATAGAATAAGTACTGGGCTTACAAAAAGAATAAGTCCCGGGGTCGAGTTGCTCGATTAAAGGCGGTGCTCCAGCATGGCCGCAGTCAAATGACTGAAACAAGTAAAAGAGTAAAAGAGTAATAACAGTCCACTAACTATTCTACTCTACCTGTGTAAACTGTGGGTATGGAGGTATTATATCTACTATGTATATTTCCTATTTAGTATTTGGGAGGTTTCATTTATAAGGACGTACTCCCGTATTTGTCTCAGTTTTGGGTCTTTGGCGTGCTTGGATAAGATGCCGATGTCAAGTTGACCCAAGTTGTCTCCATGGTGGTCTTTGGCATGTTGGTAGAGTATGGACGACTGTTTTTTGTCGTCATTATCTTTTACTTGCTTCAGTCATTAGACTGTGGCCATGCTGGGGGCACCGCCTTCGAGACATTTTAGTCGAATGACTCGACTCCAGGACTTAATTTTCTAAAGCATGGCATTGTTCTATCGGTCTCTATTGCCGAACTGCTAATTTACATGGAGAACAAACCCGAACACGCGCGTGTGCGCGCACACACACGTATATATATATATATATATATATATACTCACACACAAATATATATATACATATATATAGATACAGGAGTTGGACAAAATAAGGGAAAAACCTAGCATCATAGCATCATAATTTTGAAATATCTATAAAACCGCCAAAAGCTTCTTTAGTTTTATGTTTTTTTTTTATTTATCATTAGTATTACTTAATAGGTTTTGCTAAAATTGCTGTTTCTTTTCAGATATGTTGAGAGAAAGATAATTAAGATTCATTAAAATGCCAAATCTATCGGACTTCCAAAGAGGTCAAAATGCAGGTGCTGCTATGGCAGGCGCTAGCCTAACGAAAACAGCCGAAATATTTTGTGTATCAAGAAGTACTGTCTCGAAAGTCATGACAGCCTTTGAGAAAGAAGGAAACACATCTTCGTTGAAACAAAACTCCGGAAGAAAGACAAAACTTTCAGATACGGACCGTCGGATTCTTATGCGAATTGTTAGAAAGGATCTCAAAAGTACAGCTCCCAAAAGTACTGCAGAGCTTAATGACCACCTCGAGAACACAGTTTCCTCAAAAACTGTTCGCCGGGAGCTGCACAAAGCCAGATTTCATGGGAGGGCTGCAATCAGAAAACTTCAACTTTCAAAGCAGTGGAAGAATGTTATTTTCTCGGACGAGTCATCCATTACCTTGTTTTCGACTACCGGCCGAGCTTACGTGTGAAGACAGTCAAAAGAAGCATTTGACCAAGACTGCCTTCTTCTAACTGTTAAACATGGAGGAGGATCTGTGATGATCTGGGAGGTGGGGCTATATCTTGGAAATCCACCGGCGTAATGGTTTCCCTTCATGGCAGAATTAATAGTCAAGACAATTTAAGCCTTTTATCTGATCAAATTCATCCGATGCGGAACTGTTTCCAGAGGGAAACGCAGTCTTTCAGAATAACAATGCACCAAGTATATCTTTGTATTTCTTAGTAACAAATGAAACACGTGTACTGAAGAATGAATAAAACTAAAACATTAGTATTTCCTCTTTTCTGTTTTGTTATATACAGGAAATATCGTTTACTTGAATTCATGTTTAATGTTAATGTAATTGATATTACCACCCTTGTGACACTTTGGGATCTTTTCCTTTTGAACGGCACTTTGTAACATAATTTCTAGGTAACTAAAAAGTTTTAAACTTCGTATACTGGTAGAATGTGTTTATAAAACATCATTTTCTCTTGGTTTTATTGAGAAAATTCTATAGTTTGTAAGATATTTCGTCTGAAATTCCGAGCATTTCGACAATTTTAACCTCCATTGAGCTAAAATAATTTGCTACGTCTAAAACTGAGATAACATCCTGTCACTAATCCTAAACCTCACCCTAACCCTAACCCTAACCCGTATACGTACGGAAAGCGTGTGTATAAAATTATAGAATTATTTTGTTTGTTAATTGTTTAAATTATTTTCCATTACTTTCGTTTTTTTACACGCGTAACAATTAAATTAATTTAACAATTAAGAAAAAAAATTAGGGTTAGGGTTAGGGTTAGAGTTAGGGTGAGGTTTAGGGTTAGTGATAGGATGTTGTCTCAGTTTTAGACGCAAATGATTTTAGCTCAATTTGAGGCGATTCATTGGTTAACATTCGAAAAATTAAACTACGTTAAAGAAACGAATTACAATTTTATCAAGAAAGCTAAGAGAAAAAAATGTATTATTTTGATACATTCTACCAGTATACGAAGTTTTAATGTGTTTAGTTAACTAGAAATTGCGTACTGTTCAAAAGGAAAAGATCCACACTTTGTAACACTTTTCTGGTTAAGGTTTTTTTCTCATACTTTAGGTACAAGGCCGAAATTTGGGGCGAGGGGGCCAGTCGATTAGATCAAACCCAGTACGCAACTGGTACTTAATTTATCGACCCCGAAAGGATGAAAGACAAAGTCGACCTCGGCGGAATTTGAACTCAGCACAGACGAAATACTGCTAAGCATTTCGCCCGGCGTGCTAACGATTCTGCCAACTCGCCGCTTAAGAGAAGATAGTTTTGTAATACCCAGCTACTTACACACGAACTCAACTGAATACTTATCGTAAACAACAATAGAGACATATTAGTTTACATCATTCAACTACGGTAGTTGTTGAATAATTGAATAATATTCTTAAGGCCGCAATTTAGTCATAAAAAGCATCTTTCAGAGCTTGTCACTAATTCAGTTCTTAACCAATGTAGCTACATTTTGGCATAGATACTTAAAAAATGAGAGAATACTTAAAACATGAGAGCCAGAAGTACCAATAAAGCTAAGGTTTTATGAAAAGACTAAAAAAGTGAAGACTTGACAATATCTTAGGTAATAACTCAATCAAATTTCACTGTGAACTTATTGTTATAAGTAGATTTACTGTAATATATAACTAATTTTTATATTATTCTATTTATTGCACTAACTAATTATGTACGACTATTATTTTTTACAACCTATTTTGAAATTTCTAATTATTAATTAATAATTTTAAAAATGAATTTTTTAAAGTGAAAAAATATTTTGAGTTATATTTTATTTTTAATAGAAGTAACAATAATAAATAGAAGTAATAATTTTTAATAAAATTTTTAGTTTTAATAAAAGCTAATATTTTTTAAATCTAAATATTTTATTTGAAATTTTATCCTTAGCTACAATATTATAAGTAAAAAATTTTCTTTTTCTGTACTTTACCAGATGTAATAAGTTGTCTTGAACTTTTTCTAGTGTAATAAATTGTCTCAAGAAAATTATTTCTCTTGCTCGCATTTTTCCATGTAATTAATTTTTGTTGGGACTATTTATTTATATTTTTGTGCAGCTAAAGCCCTAGGATATAATTCACGTAAGTTTTCGCAATGATTTCAAATTTTGGTGCAAAAAACAGCAATTTCGTGGAAGGGTCTAATTGGTTGTTCCACGACTCCAGTACACAACTGGTACTTATTTTGTCGACCCGAAATGATGAAAGGCAACGTCAACCTCGGTGGAATTTGAACTCAGAACGTAAAGACGGACGAAATACCACTAAGCATTTAGCCCGGCGAGCTAACGATTCTGCTAGCTCACCGCCTTCAGTTCTGTAGTCATGTAAGATGAATTTTTGCCCAAATAGATTTAATTATAACCGAAACAAGACCTGAGTTGTCGTTTTACAGCCGAAGATCACATTCAATTCCAACTACATTCAATATTTAATTAATTCAAATTTTACATTATGTTTCTCTCGCTCTTCTTGATCAGTATTAATCATTATGATATTAATTAATTAATTTTTGTCAATATTACTACTATTTTCTTTAATTAAAATTTCTCGGTTCAACATATAATATTTAAGCTATCAGTTAGTACGGAAAACAACTCGAGACATTCTGAATTCACTTCACTTTTTCAGTATTAACATATAGACGTATTAGCGATGTAATCTTTAAGAGCCCAGAAATAAATGTCTGTCGGCGCAAAGTAAGAGATTTAATGCAACTTTGAATTATTATTCTAATATGCCTTCAGCAAGATTTTAATAGAAGAGACAGTTAATACTTACAAACACTTTGCTGAATAATTTCAACAGAAACAAATATATTCTTAGTTGTCTCTAGTTTCTTGCCAAGGGAAATATAACATCGGTCAACGATTAATATTCGTTTCTGTTTATCACGTAACTAATCTTACTTAGGCTTTTTAATGTTCAGAGCATCAAGTGTGCATACACTGGCTTAACTTTTAATTAGCATGCAGACTGGGTTTCAGAATAATTAAACAATTTCATTTCTTAACAGCAAAGGTAAGCGACAACAGCTATAAATATAACAAGAAGATATAGTTCCTAGTCGCTACATGTATAAATTATATTCTTTTACCACTATATCGAACCGACGATCCTTCGAGAATATTTCAAACTCACTTAGTACTAATTTTATTTTCTAAGAGACACAGTAATGAAAACTATAATGCGTTTAGTTTAGTGATGTGAATTTAATGCCAGCTCTTCAAACTCTCTCTCTTCCCGCCTCTCTCTCTATCTATACTCATATATGTGTGTGCACATGGATATACCTATGTCTGTGTGTATGCATTTGCATATATAAATTATACACACACACATACACGCATATGGATGGATAGATATATGTGAATGTATCTTTTATGACTTACGCTTATCTTTTACTTGTTTTAGTCATTGGACAGCAGCGGGTTTTAGCCGAATAAGTCGATCCCAGTACTTAAATGTTTAATTCTGTAGATCTCTTTTACCGAACCGTTAAGTTAAGAGGACGCAAACAAACCAACATGGATTGTCAAGTTGTGGTGGTGGGACAAATACAAGTAGAAACACACACATACAGTGCATATACATACAAGAATAAACACACACACACACACACGTGCATATACATACAAAATAAATATATACACATACACACACACACTCATATATATATACGACGAACTTCCATACAGTTTCCGTCTACCAAATTTTCTCTGAAGCTATAATACAAGACACTTCTCTAAAGCACTGCGCAGGCACTCTAATGCACTGGGGTTGAATTCAAAACCACTTCTTAGCGAAGCGAGCCTCTTAACCACACAATTATATATTCAGTATTTGTTGTGAGCAGAAATAGACTCTCACTTGCCCGTCTCAAACTTGATCGAGCAGAATACCGATGGTCCGACCAATAGTAGTGAAGACTGCACCAGTGCTCGGTTACAATACATTTTCAGTTGAGTCATATGGAGCAACGTGAAATGTAGTGCTTTGCTCAAGAACAAAATGCGTCAACCCTGTCCTGGAGTCGATCTCACGATCTTCTAATCGTCATTCGAACACCAAAGAGGTGTGGGCTTTTGATGGAAGGTATAGTGCTCCTTATGGTCGTGAGATCGATTCCTGGACTGACAGCGCAAATGTCCGCGAATAAGGCGCATCATTTTCCATTTCTCCCTCTTATCTTTCTGAAGCTATCTCTCTCTCTCTCCCATCAGCTGTGAAACTCTCAACGTTCAACCGGATCATGGATATAGGAGCAAGAGGGACGAGATAGTATCTATGTCAGTTCTCATCGACAATTAGCGAAAGACTGAGGAATATTGGAAGTCATACTCATTGTGTGGAGATAAAAGGACGGTATATATGTAAATATATGAGTGTGAAAAAAAAAATGAAAAAGGTATCCACTACATCACGGTAGTTTGTGATATACGGAGTCCATTACTCTGTGTTACATAGCGACCAAAGCAGAGAAGCGGTGTATACTCTCTCTTTCTCTTTTTTCTCTTTTTACTTGTTTCAGTCATTTTGACTGCGGCCATGCTGGAGCACCGCCTTTAATCGAGCAACTCGACCCGCCCCGTTTTATTTGCAAATTATATTCGGAATACTTTTATATAACTTACCTCCTCCTTTTAGTTTGATAAGTTTAGTCAAAGAAATCAAACTCAGTACTTATTTTATCGATCTCATTTTTATTTGCTGAATCGCCAAGTTACGGGACTCTTAAACAAATCAAAACCGGATATCAAACAATGAGTGTGTGTGTGTGGTGTGTGTGTGTGTGTGATGGAGACAAGCCTTTCGATACAAACACACATATTCATTCCACATAAGAAATTATAATTTATATCATTATTATTTCGACTTGATTTTGTCTGTCTTCACGTTCTGAGTTCAAATTCCGCCGAGGTCGACTTTGCCTTTCATCCTTTCAGTTTCTATCAAATATGTACCAGTTGATCACTTAGCCCCATCCCCGAAGCTACTGATTTTATGCCAAAATTTGTAACCGCTATCACGACTTAATTTCACGGAGGCGTGCCAGCAAGATCATTAGCACGCCGGACACATTGCTTCTTGGTGTTTAGTCTTTCTTTACGTTTTGAATTCAAATTTTGCCGATGTCAATATTGCCTTTCATCTCTTTCGATGATAAGCCCCACTTGAGCGCTAGAATCGATGTCATCGACTAGTCCCTTCCTCCCGCCAAATTTCAATCTTTTGCCTATAGTAGAAGGCTTTATTATGACTTAGGTTTGTCTTCAATTCGACATAGTCGAACTAGGGGCTCAGTATGTGGTATATTGCCCCTCTAAGCATATCTGTTTAATATCCAACAAATCATCCCCTCTGCTGTTTTAATAAAGAAGGACGCACTGGAAATTTTGTGCCAGATATATTATATTAAAAAAGAAGGCAGGAAGGTTTTCATGCATCGAATGTCTTTGAGTATAGGTCAGTCAAATCAATAGTAACATTGGCAGCAGTATGAGGAACAATAACAAGAACAAGAACACCAGTGAGCATACTCATAAAGTAGAAGTGTTCTCCTTATTTTGTATATGTCTAAGTCCCTTAGCTAGTAGAGACAAGGTTGTACAATTGTCGTGCTGTTGACGCCGATTCAAGTAGAAACAGATGTGTACGACTGTCCTTTTACCCGATATCTCTATCCATTTCCTTAATGGCATGTTAGCTTTGAGGAATGTTTGATTCTTGAGATTATCTCCCCTTCTCGTTTGGACCTGGTCAGAATTGCCATTTCCTAATTATGACCCTCGCTCAATTGTGATAAATCAGGAATTTATGTCGTATTGCATTTAACATACCCAGCCTTGCCCGGGTTTGTTAATTCAAAACATAGTGACAAACTTCATTTGGTCGGGGAATGTAGATTTATTCAGATGTGTTGTATTCAAACATCTAGGAAAACAATTCAAGTTGGCCGTCATAAAATGACACGGAAAAAGAAATATAGTATAAAATAAACAAATATACAGCCTTTAATAAAATTATATTCATGTATTTTCTTTTCATTGTCTCCGACTACATTTTTGTAGTAAAAATACTTGAACAATTTACATAATTACTCTTTACGAATTATTTTTCAAATCAGTAACATTTTATTGTATGTTGCAGTACTTGGGAAAATGCAATATTCCAGGACAGGGTTGACGTATTGTGTAATTGAAACACGCAAGGTGTTTCAATTATATTTGGAATGCTTTAATATAATTTACCTTTTCTTTTTAACGTGATGAGTTTAGTGGAATTAAAGAAAAAATACTGAAAAAGTCTCAGACAAGATCCTGGAAAAAGATGTACCCCTACGTAAAATTTCGACTACTTAGGTACAAAACTATGATCTAAAACAGTCGTTTGGAAAATAGTGCAGCACTGCTCCTTTGGGAGCAGTGGACAGATTCAGTAGTGGTGATGGGGTCATTCAAGAAAAGTCAGGGGATTTGCTGCAGAAAGTGCTCTATGTATGAAGTGATGGCGGGGGAGGCTGCTAGGAATGTGGACCGGGTGTTAAGGGCCCGACAACCCGAAAAAGTTCGAGAATTACAAATCTCAAATTTGAAACATACATAAATGCATTCACTTTTATGGGCTATAACTACCAAATCGAAATACTATGTTTTTGTGTAATTTAATTTAGAAAATAAAGAAGAATTTTAATAAAATACCTTTGTCATTATTATGGTAGTGGTTTCGAGAATAGCGAGTTTGGCATTTCATCTGTCTTTATGTTGTGACTTCTAATTCAGCCGGGGCCAACTTTGCATTTCATCCTCTTTGGGTCTATAAAAGAAATATCAGTTGACCACTGGAGTGGCTTACCCCCAAATTGCCGGACTTGTGCCAATATGTGAAACTGGTATTATGATAGTGATGAAGACAGCGAGCTGGCAGAATCGTTAGCACGCCGGGCGAAATGCTTTGCGGTGTTTCGTTTGCTGCTACGTTCTGAGTTCAAATTCCGCCGAGGTCGACTTTGCCTTTTATTCTTTCGGGGTCGATAAATTAAGTATCAGTGAAACGCTGGGGGTCAATGTAATTGACTAGTCCCAACCCCGAAAATTTCAGGCCTTGTGCCTACAGCAGAAAGGGTTACTATGATAGTGATTTTAAGGATGGAAAACCTGGCAGAATTGTTTGCATGCCGGACAAAATTCTTTTCGACATTTCCTCCGTCTTTACGTTGTGTTTTCCTATTCAGGCAAGGTCAACTTTGCATTTCATTATTTCGGGGGTCGAACACTGGAGTTGATGTAATCGACTAACCCCTTTGCCCCAAATTTCACACCTTCTACCTATAGCAGAAACGATTTTTATGGTGGTGATTTGGAGAATGGCAAGCAGGTCGAATCTGAATTCAAAAATCACGGGGGCAACTGTGCCTTCTACCCCTTAGGTGGTCGTTGAAATGGAATTACATGTCAAGTACTGAGGTCAATGGTATCGACTACTAACTCCCTTCCTATTCTTAACATTATTGGAATTGTCACTAAATTATAAGCCATTATTGCTACTGTCTGGAAGCATAAATTAACATGAAATTTCGATGTAAAGTTTTAATTTAGATAATTTTATAAAAGGAAGTGTGTATCAGAGGACCAAAAGAACTCTCAAGAGCATTTTACGTCAATATCGTCAATATCAATGCTATACCGTACTATAGAATTTATAGATTTTATTTTCAGTCACCACTACATAGTAAATAGACAACGGCCAATATATAAATTATGAAGAAAGAAAAAATTCTGAATTTTACTTTGTTTATAATCGCAGCTGCCATGATTAAGAAGCATGTTACTTGTACAAGATTTCTGTTCTGACTCAAGTGAAGATGTCTTCTAAAATTATTTATCTGAAAGCTAACAGCAACTAATTGTATTTTTGCTCTGAATCTGTCTGTTGATCTCTCACCTAAGCAGGGTTGTTATTAAAGTTGAAGATTCTATGTTAAAATAGAATAACAGTCGTGTATTTCATTTAGTTTAATCAGTTAAGTGAATGTAAACAAACAGAATTATACGAAAATTGTGTTCAGAGGACAGTATTAAACCAGGGTAAGGTAGCAGAGAAAAAACAACACGCGATTATATGATGTGTGTGTGCGTGCATATATATATATATATATATATATATATATATTATATATATAATATATATATGCTTTGTGTGTTTTGTACATATGTATGTATGTCTGTATGTATGCATCTATGTATATGTGTGCTTGCTATGTGTGTATATATGCGTGGGTATTAATGGGTGTATGTTTGAATATGTATTTGTGCATGTATGTCTATGCTGAAGAGTGTTTATGTATGCATGTGTATGTCTGGGTGCTTTTGTATACGTGTATATCTTTGTCGTCTCTTTGAGTGCGCGTGTATGTGTGTGCGTGTATATGTATGCTTGCGAATGGGTGTGCGTGTATAAGTATCTTTGTGAATGTGTGTGTGTGTTGATGTAGGGTTGTGTATATATGTGTGTGTGTCTGCGTGTTTATGCCTTGTACAAGATGTAGGCTGGGTGTAAGAAAATAGATTTGTAGAAAAAAAGAGTAATTGGGGATAATACCGACGTAGGTGCATAACAAACGTAACAACACATAAATACGACGGTGTTTGTTTGTTTGTGTGTGTGTGTGTGTGTTTTCGAATGGAAGAACGTAGAATTAGAGAGTGTGGAATGAGGTAAAAGAATGAGACGAATACAACCGAATGAGAGAGAGAGAGAGAGAGAGAGACAGAGAGGGAGAGAAAGGGAGAGAGAGACAGACAAACAGAGAGAAAGAAAGAAGACAAAAGGAGAATTAATGAGGGAGAGACACATAGAAAGGTACATAAGTAATAAAAGAGCAATAGACGAAGAGAGACACTTGCATGTGTATGTATATATCTACATGCATACATAATACAGACACGAACACACACACGCATATATATAAATATATATATATATATATATATATATATATATATATACACACACAAGTAATCATACAGGCACACACGCACGCACATATTATATAATATATATATATACAAACCCGGTCTCAGAGAGAGAGAGAGAGAGAGAGAGAGAGAGAGAGAGAGAGAGAGAGAGAGAAAGAGAGTGAGAGAGAGAAGGAAAGTGACACAGAAGATGCATATACAAAGAAATATATATATAGGGAAGAGAGGGGAAAACGAGCGAGAGAGAGAGAGGAGAGAGAGAGAGAAGAGAGAGCGACAGCAGATTGGAAGGAGGCATAAGAGTGGAGGAGATTGGTGAATAATGAGAGAGTTGGCAAGACGTAAAATAAATTAGCCAAAGAAGGTTGAGAACATTTGGAGAAATGCCAATGCCGTTGATAGTATGGAGAGAGAGAGAGAGAGAGAGAGAGAGAGAGAGAGAGAGAGAGAGAGGGAAGGAGTGAGGGAGAGAGAGAGGGAAGGAGAGTGGGAGAGAATTTATAAAAGAAAGGAAAATGTCGGATAGAGTTGTGTAAGCGAAGAAGATGGCAGTAGTGTCGGTGATAGATGCGGTAGTGAAAATGCGTGAGGAATAAAAAAGAAAAAGTGGATTGGGTTTGTGAGCTAAACAGGGAGACATAGAAACACACACACACACACACACACACACACACACACACACACACACACACACACACACGGAGAAAGAGGAAGGACATTGAGTATTAGCGAGAATGTGAGAATACCATAAAGAAAATGTACAAAAGAAATTAAGAAACATATACATGAGGTAATCTGTTGGTTTGTCGACATTTATTGATTAGAGACAGCTTAATACCTGAGTTTAAATGGACTTGTGATCTGACAAGAAACGTGATAATTCAATTGTATAGGACCATCTGAAATATTCTTAGTAAGAAACGCAATTGTTGTTCTGTTTCTTTATGAACGACCGAAAAGAATAGTTTTAGAGAAACCACACAGAGAAATAGGATATTTCATTCAATGAATTAAAGAAGAATGAGCGGAGGAAAATACTTTGGGATACCAGCTGCAAGAAAACTTAAAAAGCAAAGTGGATGCTAGTATATTTGAGGAAGTAATAAAATGAATTTGAATTTTAATGATTTGAAATAATACTTTTTAATAATAGAATTATGAAAGGTGGCGAGCTGGCAGAATCGGCAGCATTCCGTCTATCTTCATGCTCTGAGTTCTAATTTCGCCAAGATCAACTTTGCTTTTCGGGATCGAAAAAATAAGTACCAGTTGAGCAGTGGGGTCGATCCTTCAAGTTAGCCTCTCTCCCCAAGTTGCTGGCCTTGAGCCAAAATTTGAAATCGGTTATTGAATTATGAAAGCGAGTGGCTTAGTAGGTGGTTTCAGTTCCCGGACTGGGATGTCCATTGTGCTCTTTAGCGAAACATTTCATTTCGCGTTGCTCCATCCCATTCAGCTGCAATGAGTATCAGGAACAGCAAGAAGGTTAACTCTGCGGCGGACTGGCGTTCCGTTTAGGGGTGGGGGAATGTTGTAATAACAGTTACTTATTTGACAGAGAAACCGTGTTAAGCTCCGGTTATGTGAGTCGTAAGGCACTTGTCAAGGAGGATTAAAAGGACTAGTCATTTCTAAGAAAGATTAATTATGGTCAGGAAAGCTGTAGGAGAAAACTGCGAAATTCTGACTAAAACTAACGATGGGATATAATAGGGACGAATGACGTTCGGTATTTTCTTAAAATTACTCCTTCAAGTAATTATATTATTGTATTGATCTAAATACTTCCCACGTCATGCTAAGATCTACAGTAACTATTAAGTTATGATTTGCTTAAGAGATGTAATAGAACCAAAATAATTCCTGAGTTAACAAATGGCCTATGCTCAGAGAACAACGAGATCCAAATGATGACGATAGCAGATATCACACAGAATTATAAACAAGATCGTCGGCTCTTTTACATTTAATGGCCCGAGTGTGCTTCTGGCTGACGGGCCACGACGATGTCGAAACATCGCATGCTCCAGAGTCCCTTGCACTAATGAATCAGTTCTGTTATTAACAGATATTCCTCGCAAAAGAGAAGCTGTTTCTTGACGAACACATCAGCGATTATCATGTTCACGTTCGAATCCACCGGAATTTATTAAGAATGAATAAGCAAGTCATTGTAATTCTAGTTTTATTGCTAAAACAGGCACATTCTTCCACTGCATTCCATATCTAATTACCCCCTAGTGTTTTTTCTGATCAGAATTACTAATTGAAAGAAATAGTTGTTGTTCTCAATAATTTTGGTGAAATAAATCAAACGTGCGTACTTCTGTTTTACAATCAATTTATTAAAAACGGTACAGTTTTTCGTTTCGTATTTTATATCTAATATTATTTATAAGGTTAAGTCTTGAAACCAAAGAAACTATGGGGAGGGGGATGATCTGCGTCGGCAAAATTTAATCCATAATGAAAGTCAAAATCAGACATGGACATCATAGGCATACATAATAATATTAAGTCTGTTACGTAGACAAATCTATAATTGATTAATAATTCAGATCATTAATTTCGTTAGCCTACGCTTAACTACACAGTCTCCACGAAGACGACCTTTGGAAATTTTCCAATGTCGTTATTCTAAATTATCTCATCAGTAAATTATTTTTATACTAATACTCTGCTATAGAGTCATTTGGTAGTTAGGATTTTACTGTGCTTGACTAAAGATGTTTAATGAAGGCAAAACAAATCAGAACTTGTGATCGTATATTAAATCAAATACGAGACTCATTCCCAACTTGTTTATTACTATTTTCGTTACTTAAGCGCCGGAGTTCTCTTACTTAGCTTAAGCGGAGCATAAGCTGTTTCCGACTTTCCTCTTGGATCCCCGTGTTTCCCTTGCATCTTCCTTTAGGATTATGCTGCACCGAGTCATATGTTTCTTTGCGAGTAGGCCTTTCTTTTCCAGTTCTTGTTGGTTTTGAATTGTTATCTAGGCTTCTGTGATTTTGCTTTTATATAGGTAGGGATATTGACTTTATGCAAAACAATTTTTATCTCTGAGAAGGGGTGGTTCATATTATCCTAGTCTTTATCATTTGACTTGTTCAGCACGGAAGGCCCAACAAGGAGCATGCGCCCCGCTGGGTTTCTGGTGGAGACAAGCCATCACATCGCTGTGGACTTACGTTGACTTTACTGCTAATGGACAGATTACATCCGCAAGGAAGCGGCTCAGTGGATGACATGCTGAACCTCTACACCTCACTATAGGTCTTAATAGAATACCACCCTTGCGATCTTAGGGAGACCCTACATGTGTGGTAGTTTACTGTGGTGTTGAGTCAGTTGTCTGTACTTCATTGGTGTAAAGTGATCCTTGTTCTTGATCAAGATCTGTGATAACTTCCTCTCTGTTTTCAGAGTTAAGTATTTCTTTTCTTTGCTGTAGCTACCATCACTTATAAGACTTGGCCAATTTTTCACAGTAGTTTTTCATCACCACTGTAGCATTTCCTTTGTCCGCAGGCAGTATTATGATGGAATTGTCACTTTTGATAGCTAACTTTTCTTCCTTGGTGATGTTTGGTTTAGGAAGTTTTGCTTTTTCTAGTACCTGCCTCACTTTCCTCCTTAGTTCATCTCCCAGAGCTTTTGGTATGTTTATGGCTATCTCTTCAATAGGGGCTATTATGTCCAAGTATGGAATACGCTTGATGGTTGTCGCAAAGTTGAGACCTTTGTTCAGTATTGCTTCTTCAAAGCTTTCTAGATGTTGGCTACTTACATTAATTACTGCATTCACAGGTGGGTGACGAATTTCAGTCTTCATTCTCTGACCTTTGAGTTTCATAAACTTCTTAATCTGGCGTGTCTTCACCATTTCATATTCTTTCATGTACGACTTTTCTAGATCTTGTTGGATTCTCTTTCTATCATCATCTCTGATTATTTTCCCAAGTAAAGAAGATAACCTCTCTTTGATTTCGTTGAAGGCTGGGGGGGGGGGGTATATCAGCCGAAACGTTGTGTTAACAACAAACAAGATGAGGACAGATATCCGTCAAATCTAAATAATGAAAATAATATAAATAATCTACATAATTCCTCATCTTTTAAATATAGAACCGAATTATTAGAACTATTGCACCACTGAATATTGTAGCAGAAACACAGATACACGCAAACGCACCGCGCACACTCACCGTATACACGTACACGCACTGCACACACGTACACAATCTTGGAAATATCAGTTAATTCCTCTCTAGGTTTACTTTTAATCGTTCGTAGATAGCGGAGGTTTAATGGTAACAAAAGAAATGTTTTGAAGTCACAATATGGAAGAAGTTATTGGTGTTAGGTTTCAATTGGTTCAATAGAATTGTTCTGGATATTAATGAATCTTTTAGAAATCAGTTAAATACTGAGACTGTCGTATGATAGCATATAAACGATGCTGCTAATTTGATGTCAAAAATCTCTTGTTTTTCCTGCTGAATATGGCTGGGAAGGAGTTTAACTCAATACGATTGCTCTTCATGAGATGAATTGTAAGTACTGCGATCCGTGACAACTCCTTGAGCTTTAATTACGTTGCCTAGCTCAAACTAACTTATTGAGCTTTATTTACCTCATTGAACTCTATCTAATCCACTTGATGAGCTTAGATTCATCAATTTATGAATCCTAATTACTTTATTGATCCCTACTTCTGTCTAACTGGGTGGGTTCTACCTAAATCTGCGACTATCTATGATTCAAACGAACAATGAGATTTTAAATCAGATCAGTCACATTAACGTAAGAAAGAATGGTCCAGTTACTCCCTTTGATAATAAGCTGCGTTACACTGTAATCTCTGGAGTCTTCAACCGTTAGAAATATCAGTCAAGTCTCCCTAAAATTAGATACTACTAACATCAGTAAGGAAAAAAAATCCATTAAAATATGTAGTGTTAGATACATCCCTAAAAACAGGAATGTGATTAATCATTAATGACTAGAACACACTTAATCATTAGTCTGCTTTATGAAACATGTATTTTCATCTAAATGAATCTATCTATTGATTGAGTTTATTTCTGGATCCAAGAAGACTGGTGAATCTCACAGTCAGCAACAATTAATCTAAAGCAAGATTATAAGAAAGTAAACAGTCAAATGATTGCCGTGAAATTGGATCGTCTAATGTTGCCGTTTTAAACAAAGAGCAGCGTACTCTACTCTCTGTCGAAGGGCATGACACCGAAACGTCAAGATTTGCATTCGTCACGGCTATCGAACTTATTAATGTTCTGAGAACTGTTCTTTAGACATCGATAGTTATGCATTATCATCAGAGACGTAGTGCAGAGCTTGATTTAGTGGTTAGGATGAAAAAATCTAATGAAATGTGATATCAACCATGTTGCGTTTGTTTCCGTGTAACACGAGTGATAGAATCTATTGTACTGCTGTTGTACAGTGTATTGTAGTTGTGTAATGTTTTGGCGTGTGATAAAGACTATACTAAATTATAAAATATAATATAAGCTTTCGATAACACAACCGGGAGAGTTAAAAAAAAACGAAACTAATTATATTGTTTACATCAACATTTTAACACAGATTTGACATCTTGTGATATTAGTTTTCGTTTTATTTCACGTTTCAATTACCGTTTTTCTCCACTTTTAGCAATAATATTACATTTTTGTAAATCAGATGTTTTCACGACTGTAAAACGTGTGTGTGGGGAGAGGGGGGAAGCAAAGAAGAAAGTAAAAGATAGAATCAAATCACTTACTTCAAAGAAATTTGCGCAAATAATAGATATTGCCATTCTGTAAAAGTGTTAGGCGTCAATGATCTCTCAAAGTAAACTATCTACAAGCTACTAAACGTCGTTATAACATTGTTGATATTATTGTCTTCCATTGTATGAGAGAGGTAGTTAGAGAGAGAGATTGAGAGAGAGAGCGAGAGAGAAAGAGATAGGTGATGGAAAGAGAGAAAGAGGGAGGGAGTGTAAGAACAAGAGAAAAAGAGAAAGAGGTAGAGAGAGAGTACTATAAATTTTAAACTAATTCATTTGTCTGACACAAAGCAAAATTTACACTGTCTGAAGACGGTGTAAATTTATTTTCTGATCCCATTTAGTTCATCTCAAGGCTATGAAAAAGCGATGAAATACACACACACACACACACACACACACACACACACACACACACACAAAGATACAGAAACTCTGACGCATATATACATAGAGATGTATACACACACACGCACACTCTCTCACACATACACACTAGTTTGATAAGTGCCAACGCACGAAACTCTCAGCCCTTGAGTCACTCATTTGCTTCTGCTAAATATCAGTAGAAATATACATACATTCATATTAGGAGTTCTTCTCCTGTTTGCATGAATATACCTATACGTAGTATCTTGTGTCTATGTGTGTAAGTAATATAATAATATGATATGATATGATATAATATAATATAATATAATATAATATAATATAATATAATATATATAATATATATATATAATATATATATATATATATATATATATATATATATATACACACACACACATCTTAGGCTGTATCAAGAATATTGAAGAAAGAGCAATCCGGAGTGATTAATATAAAATCACTCGCACATACGCACAACCTGAGGGCGAGCGGTGCGCTGACGTTTCTACCTACCTTTTCTACTGTTACTTAAATTTTCTTTGCTCCTTACAGCTTGCTGGGATCATGGTATCCCCATTTAGACATTCCAGCTCAACTTGTCTTTTCTCCTTTCGTTATCTTTGTTTTGTGCAGGAGATTAGGCTCCGTTCAACTCCCAGTCCTTCATCCCCTCCTTGCTTGTGACTTTCCCAGTTATTGGCTTTAACGGTGCGAATATCATTAACGTTACTGTAAGTACGTCCATCCATATATATATATATATATATATATGTATATATATATATATATATATATATATATATATATATATATATATATATATATATATATATATATATAAGTAAAAGCAATTAAGATTCAAGTGAGTTCCAATGAATTCACAAGAATGCTTTACTTAACTTAGATGCACCAGAAATTTATATGGTATTAACCATAAAATAATGTGGGGTGATTATAAACAAGAAAAAAGCAACAAGAATGGATTAGTTTTTCAGTACAATTGTTTCATACGAAGAACAGCTTTATTAAAAGCTGCAGATATTGCAGCAAATACAAGTGTCCCGTACTCATCAGCCAAAATACATATGAGTTCTCCAAACATCCTAGTGGGTGAGGCTACACTCATGAAGTATCGAAGAGAGTTTTATAAAAAGCAAATTTAGATTGTAAGCAGACTTCCAAAGTTCTCTAATGATGCACAGTTTTCTAAAAGGTTTTAAAAAAGCTTGTTAGCTTCACAGAAAAGGTAAATCCATTCATGATAATGTAGGTGTAATTTCCGGAGATATGAGGAGATATTTCATACTCAGAGACGATGAATTTATCCATTATTTATCCATAATAAAGTGGGTATAATTTCCTGATATATGAAAATATACTGATCACACTTCTGTTCATTTCACAAAACTACTATGTTAGAATTATAATGGCTAAAGGAATTTAGTGGAGCAGAAAAAACCGCCCACACAGGGCATTATGGGATAACTGGGAGGAAAGGGTTGTAAGTACTCACCTACACAGAATATTCTATTTCTGTGGAGAGAGAAAGTCTGGCTTAGATTTGCAGGAATCTGAGATTTATAAAAGAGACCATTACTTTTGACCAGTTACAGCTGTTAATTGCCAATCCTACAGAGCTAAAGCAGATATAAGAATATAAAGAGAACAAGGGAAAGTAATAAAGGGGTCAAAGGCTATCAATAGAGGAAAATACATTAAGAGAGTTAAGTGCAATACTAGAAAGGAGGTCATTTAATTAATTTATTTATTATTGTTACTATTTATACAATGACAGACTTAGGTCTATACCTAGAGGTCAATTAAAAGGTGTGAGAGTATTGCTTATTAAAAAAAATAGTGAAAATCATAGTGAAAATTCCTTATACTATTTTTAAGGGAGTAGCATTACTTATTTAAATTTATAATAGAATTATGAAGTATTAGTAACTTATTTGATTTAAGTTGAGTTACTTAAGTTAGATTAAAATTATATATATATATATACATATATATATACATATGTATATATATATACACACATATATACATATTTATACATATATGCATACATACTATATATCTCTTTCTCCCTCCCTCTTCCCCTTCCCTCTGCTCCCTACTCCCTTCTCCCCTTCTCTCTCTCCTCTCCTCTTTTCCTCCTCCTTCATCCCCTCCTCCCCCATCCTCTCCTCTTCCCCTCTCCTCCCTCTCTTCCCTCCACCTCTTCTTCCCCTCCCTTCTCCCCCTCCCCCTCTTCTCCTCACTACACCACATGACTTTACACATCACATCACATATGATGTGCCATACTAATACACACACCAACTAATACATACTAATACGTACTAAACATAGTACATACTAATACTAATACAACACCAACCCTATACATACACACGTCCAGACCCGCATACGCACTTATACTCTCTCAACACACACACACACACTTAACATACCAATACGTACTAATACATACTAATACATACTAATACATACACCAAACCCATACATACGCACGTCCAGACCAATCCTACGCACTAATACTCTCTCATACACACACACACACACACACACACACCCTTATACATACTAATACATACACCAACCCTATACATACACACATCCAGACCCTCCTACGCACTATTAGCTGGTCCCTCAACCCGTTTATCAACCCTATTATCTCCCCTTATTTCGCTCTCGCGTACATGTTTGATCTTTGACCTCTGGCCGAAATCAGATCGCCATGTTGATCGTTAGCTACTGCACGCATTTTTTTCTTTCCTTCTTTCTGTGTTTTTCTCTCTCTGTGATCTTTCTGTTGAAGAGCGTAGGCTCGAAACGTTAAGACTGTTTTATTTATATTTCCTGAGCGCCATACTAATACAATTGTTCGTTTGTTTTCCACCTGCCTTCGTCTTTTGTTTATTTTCATAAAGCTTCCCGTTATATATATATATATATTATATATATATATATATACGCGTATGTATTGCTATATAAATATACAGACACACAGAGACAGAGACAGAGACAGACAGACAGCCGCACACACATACACACACATATGCTCACATATGTACGTGTCTATTGTCAATGAGTAGATTTACGCACCGCAGTTAATACTCGTATATTTGAATCCTTTTTAGATGTGACTGATGATGTTACGGAGGTTATCGTTAATCCACAAAGAAAAGGAAAAAGTTTCATAAGAGTAGCAAATATGAGAAGTAATAATTGTTGATAGAAATCATCAATAACTCCTGAATACTTCCAAGAATTTAATTAGTCCTTCCTTCACTAAATGTCGCCACTTCCATAAGCACCAGATAAATTAGTGGAAACTACACTTACCCCCAGATTAAAATATTTTAGTATTTATCATGTTGTTTAACAATATTCACTCGATATTTCTCAACAGTTATTTCTCACACATTTTCACTACCTAAGTTATTTTATTTTTCCTTAACTAGAATAGCCTTTGTATTATGCAGAGTTTTTAACAGATTTGATTTCTAACGGTCAAGTACTTTCGCCTTTCATGATCATTTATATCATATATATATATATATATATATATATATATTATATATATATATATATATATATATATATAAAAGATAAAAACATATACCAATGATTAAGCAACGTACAAAATAATAAATGAAAAGTATATAATTGGTAAAATGACTACACGTGTTTCGTGGTTATATTTAAAAACTGAAACAGTAAAATCAATTCAATTTGAATATATCCACTCTTAATGTCCAAGATAAAAACAATAAAATAATTAAATAAATATACGTATGTAATATTATTTTCTTATATAAGTTAAAATTTATTTTCATAGATATAATAGATATAATATATATTTATACCTATTTATTCTAGTTTTATTTACACCAGAATATATTTGTTAAAATATTTCGTATTTTACAAGATTATATACGTACAAGATTATATAAGTTTATTTAATCATTTAATTTTTTTATCTTGGACCTGAAGAGTGGCTATATTTAAATTTAAATATAGCCATGAAACACGTGTAGTCATTTTACCAATTATATACTTTTTATTTATTATTTTGTACATTGCTTAATCATTGGTATATGTTTTTATCTTATATTTAATATTTTTCTATACGGTATAATTTAATTATTTCATTGTTGAATTGATAATAGGAGTTTTTTTCTAATTTACATACATATATAATATAATTTGTGAAATTTGATTTAGTATTTCTAAATTGAATTTCCCTGTAAGTTTTGAATAATATTTCCTATTATTATTATTATTATATTATTATTATTATTATTATTATTATTATTATTATTAGTATTGTTATTACTGTTATTATTATTATTATTATTATTATTATTATTATTATTATTATTATTATTATTATTATTATTATTATTATTATTATTATTATATATATATAGAGGGAGAGAGAAAGAGAGAGAGTAGTTGTATTCTGTCAACTTAATATGACAGTCTCATAAAGGGAATCACGCCACTGCTAATTAGTCTCTGGATGCAGGCTTAGCTGGGTTGAGGTGCTTGTCTCCCTCTTGTAAACATAAGGACACAGGAAATGTGTTAAGGCCGACAGGAAGCTTGGATACTTCCTAGGGCTAAATAGCCGTTGTGTGATTCCCTTCATGGGACTGTAACATTAAGTTGACAGTATACAACTACTCTACTGTACCACTACTGCTTATATCTCTCTGATATATATATATATATATATATATATATATATATATATATGCTTTCAGTTGAATAACAATTTAGCCTGAAATGGCTCATCATCTTTAGTACGAGGGTTTAGAAAGGGTCGTATCATCCGAGGCAAAATGCATCTAATCAGAAATTCTATGTCTATCCACAATTCTACACACAAAGAAGAAGTAGTTAAAATAAAATAAAATCTCGTCAAAGAAAAATTCCCCTCGAAACCAAAACAAAAGCGACAAACCAAAAATATTTACATTTTCTTTGTTTAGAATCGAAATAATAAAATATCAATTCCCTAGACTTGGATAGTTCTGGCAGAGTTCGAAAAAAACTTGTGTAATTTGTTCCGATTCCTTATGTTATTATTTCCACGGTGTCGAAACGAGCGAAAAAATTGTATCGATATGTGCCTCTACTTAGACAATATCGTAGCGTGAAGAGGGAGGCTGGCTGCAGGTGCTACTATTAGACTTCTATGAACAACTCTTCCGTATGATTGTGCAGTGGGAAATTATCTCAGCAATGATACATGGTCAATTCTGCCCGACAGCCTCCTTAGAATTGGGGGAATATTAGGGCATATTAATTTATACATAATCAATAATTCTCAGAATCAATATATGAATATTTTACTGTATACATATACTGACTAGCTTATTGTTCATGTAATTTCATTTTACGCGCGCGCACACGCGCACACAAACACATTCACATGCACAAGCATGTATATATCTATATCTATTTATCTATATATCTATCTATCTATATATGTATGTATACATAATTTTTGTTGGAGTTTTATTTAAGTTCTTAAGAGAGTTGAAGTCGGTCGCTAACAAAGCGACAAGACATTTTGAGTTAAGAGAATTCATGGTGTGTGTAAGTAAGTGGGGGAGTTGCTGTGTTAGTCCAACTGTTGATGCATATATCCAAGTGTGTACACCGATTTACATAAGAATCTCTGATGTATATATGTATGTGTGTGTATGAGTAAGTATGCGTGTCGGTGATATATGTATATGTGAATATGTATTATATATATATATATATATATATATATATATATATATATATACATACAGGGTGCGGTAAATAAATTGTCGTCTAAATTAAGCAAAAATGAAAGTAACACTAACATTTCATTTTAATAGATATATTTACCAAAATTACATAAAAATATCTTGAAATAACAAAGAGTAAATTAACACTATCAAAATCACTATTGGCTTCAATCATGGACTGCAGCCGACTTCGGAATCTCCTGCAACTCGTCTGGACGGTATCGTTGGTGAATGCTGCCATAATCCTTGCCTTTAGTTCATCTGTGGTGTTACGGGGAGTTTAGTTGGTCTGTTACTTAACTGCGCCCCACACATAATAATCAAAGGGTTGCAGTCTGGGGAGTTAGGTGGCCAGATGTTTGGGGCGATGTGGTTGCAGAAATTGTCCGAAATTGTCTTCCAGGAGCCACCTTCTTCACCCAGGGCAGCACTACCCCCTCCAGGCACTTGATGCAGGCCATCGTGTTGAATCTGAGGTTGTATGGGATGGTGAATGGAGGCATAACGTGGCCATCACTAGTGATCACCCCAAACACCATGCTGTACCACTCTTGATACATGTTTTGGGGACACGGCAAGTCAAGGGTTGTTTTGTGCGTTCGTCCCCTTCAGTTCGTATTGGGGATTCCAGTGCAAATGTGATGCAGTACAGCATATTGTTTCCAAATTTCTGGCCGAGTGAATTCAGTCATGGTGTTTTTCTCGCGACAGGTGCCTAACGGAACCCTACTATACTTTGTAGTCAACAAAATCAAAAACAGACAATGCACATGCGCAAAATTAAAAATATAAAATGACAACAATTTACCCATCGCAGCCTATATATATATATATATATATATATATGATCTCTCTCTCTCTCTCTCTGTATATATATAGCCACATACACGCACCTACTCAAGCACACGCGCATACACACAATAAAATGAACACAACCTGACACACATCTCCACGGTCATACACACGCACATACACATACACGCACGTACATACGCACACAATACACGCGCACACACACATACAAACGCACACGTACACGCACAAACAACTACACGCACATACGACACGCACGCACATACACACACACAAATGAACCCACACATACGTCCCATACACACGGCACACAATTATACATACATGTGTACACACATACGCACGTACAAGCACCCACGCACGCATACACTAAGTAAAGCACGGTTATTCGCCACACACCCAAACTCTACGCATACAGACACGAACACACACATACATACACACACGCACACACACTACAAACAAAACACACACATGATACATATACATACACGCATACACACACATACTTCAAACTAGCAGTACCTAGGAGCCACTCCCAATTCCTTCTTCCTCGACCTTAAACACTACTAGCCCTACAACACGCAAAGATTAACAGCCACAACCACACACACATACACGTGTTATCTTTACACACATACACACATACACACACACGCACACGCAGACCATCGCGCACGCACATATCCACATTCCTCCTCCTCTACCACTCTCCTGTCTTTGAAAGAACCACTCTGCTGTCTTTGAAAGAACTTTTCTTCACCCATTTCCTTCCGGTCATTCAAAATGTGACCGCGTGTGTACCGTTGGCGATTTTTCCCCTCTGTCTTCCCTTCTCCTATGTTTCCGACGAAGAGCTCCGCTCGAAACGTTAAATCCTCCTTCTTTCCTTCCTTCCTGAGCGTCCAATGATACTATATTTGTTCCACGTCCTCGCGTTGTTGTGTTTTTTGTGCTTTCTTGTTTAGATAAACTCTTTGCTCTTTTTACTCTTTTACTTGTTTCAGTCATTTGACTGCAGATATGCTGGAGCACCGCTTTTTTTTTAATCGAGCAACTCGACCCTGGGACTTATTCTTTTGTAAGCCCAGTACTTATTCTATCGGTCTCTTTTGTCGAACCGCTAAGTAACGGGGACATAAACACACCAGCATCGGTTGTCAAGCAATGCTAGGGGGACAAACACAGACACACAAACACACACACGCATACACATATATACGACGGGCTTCTTTCAGTTTCCGTCTACCAAATCCACTCACAAGGCTTTGGTCGGCCCGAGGCTATAGTAGAAGGCACTTGCCCAAGGTGCCACGCAGTGGGACTGAACCCGGAACCATGTGGTTGGTAAACAAGCTACTTACCACACAGCCAATCCCGCGCCTATATATATATATATATATATATATATATATATATATATATAATATATATATATATATTATATATATATATATATAATCTATATTATATATATAATCTATATCTATATCTATCTATATACATACATACACACATGTACATGTACATATGTATGTGTGTGTAGGAGGAATTATGATGATAAACAAATTTATATCATGTGTTCATTACGCACGTTTCACCGATGTCGTTGTTTGGAAATTCTGCTTTGGATGTTCCAAGTGCAATTAGGTGCTTAATCACAATGGATCCTGTTGGAAACAAACTGTTTAAACTTGCTCTGTATATATTTGCTCTGTATATTATTACAAGTAAAGTTATTAAGTCTAGTAGTAACCAAACCACTATTTTAGAAACAAACAAGATGATGATAATTTACGTAGAGCTCAAACATTAAATTTGTACATCTAACTGTAAACACAATATATACTGTATGTACATATATATACCTATACACACACAGACACACACACACACACAGACAAAATTTGAAGATACACACTGTTATTACTTTAAACTCGTTACTGCTGAATCTATGAGTAGATGCGTTGAATAGTATCACAGGAACATCAGTCCAATTATAATTTTATATTTCGGAAATAACTACCAGACCTTCTAAGTATAATAGTTAGAGACTACATGGTTCCTTGTATAAAGCTACGGGAAGCCACAGAAGTATAATATTCTGAAATAAATGCTTCATTGATACGATCGTCAGGAGAACATCATAGAGTTTATGTTTGAAAATAAATTATCCATTATCATATTCATATAAATTCCTTTTAATTTCAGGGCAATGAAATGTTGAAAATATTCTCGGGGAAAAAATTTAAATTGTAAATCATTTGGTTTGATTCATATTTATAGGACAATGGAATTCGGGCTTCATATTTGTCATTTATTTAGAGAAATTACAAAACTGAACTTTTTTAGTTGGAAGCAATGTTAAAAATGTCTAATTTCAGATGAACTGATGCTACAAATAAATGTAATATTAATACGACTCCATCACTACTATTTAGAGAATTTACGTCGAGGAGGACTAAGTGTACAAGTTGAATATTAATGTACTATTTACATGGTCTGTTATACGTGTTGTTATGTTTCTGTGGAGGCGCAATGGCCCAGTGGTTAGGGCAGCGGACTCGCGGTCGTAGTATCGCGGTTTCGATTCCCAGACCGGGCGTTGTGAGTGTTTATTGAGCGAAAACACCTAAAAAGCTCCACGATGCTCCGGCAGGGGATGGTGGTGATCCCTGCTATACTCTTTCACCACAACTTTCTCTCACTCTTACTCCCTGTTTCTGTTGTACCTGTATTTCAAAGGGCCAGCCTTGTCACTCTCTGTGTCACGCTGAATATCTCCGAGAACTACGTTAAGGGTGCACGTGTCTGTGGAGTGCTCAGCCACTTACACGTTAATTTCACGAGCAGGCTGTTCCGTTGATTCGGATCAACCGGAACCCTCATCGTCGTAACCGACGGAGTGCTTCCATTGTTATGTTTCTATGCGGCTGTTCAACATGCTAGA
>NC_043015.1:11894592-11904592 GCF_006345805.1 Octopus sinensis | reverse complement strand
CTAGGCTAAAAATATTCGGACAAGAGAGGATCACTTACTTTGACGCCCCTAATGATAAGAGTGACTCGGAATCGGTGGGTCCCATTTTCGCCCCAGCGTGGTGTTTTCTCAATACTAAGGGATTTTGTAGTTATAATTCTCTTGTTAATGCTACTGTTGATTATTGTTTACACATATCTGTAAATCCATACTGCCATTTGTAATTGTTTTGTTTTAAAAGCTTTTGCGGCCGCTGTAGCCAATAAAGCAAGCATTACTGACGGAATTGTTGTCTTTTTTTAACCTTTGTATGCTACACATATGCCCCTTCTTTTTCAGTGTATACAGTGTATACTTACTTTGTTACCATTTCGTTATATGTAACCGCCCACACTTTATGCTTTACTTGGTAATATCCCCCTCACTCTTCGCCCTTGTGGCAAATAAATGAAATGACTATTATTATTATTATTATTATTATTATTATTATTATTATTATTATTATATTATTATTATTATAATTGAGTGAGAGAGCAGTGCATGCCATCAAAGCGACACTGGGGGGAAATATACGAAGCCCAGTATACTCATCATGAATACCCGTCCGATAAGGGTACACCAGGCACAACCATATGTGCGCGACATGGTGTTCTATCAAGATAAACAGCATATGACCTTGCATTGGGGCCCAGTTAGAATTTTCTTCAGGTGGAGTAGCCCATCCCACTCAAATGGTCCTTGAATAAAGGTTCTTTAAGAATGTTGAACGAAACACCCATGTTTCCAGAGGTGAATTATTCAAATTCCAAAGAATTCCTCTCAACACATAACTATGATGCTCCTCCACTAGTTCTGCTTGTGATCAGAGATGTACCTATCGTCAATCACGGAAGGACATGTTCAACTGGTTAAGATCAAACAACTGACAAGCAAATCTGTGGTATTGAGCAGAATATTTGCTGTAGCCCATCTTTTATACCAAAACAAAACAATGTACATGATAACCCTTACAATCAATTAAAGTCAGAAGCCATGGGAGCCAGTGTCTGGTACTGCATCAGGGCATCTATTATTATTATAATTATAATTATAATTATTATTATTATTATTATTATTATTATTATTATTATTATTTTGTTGTTGTTATTATTATTATTATTATTATTATTATTATTATTATTATTATTATTATTATTATTACTATTATTATTATTATTATTATTTATTATTATTATTATTATTATTATTTTATGTTTGACTTTTGCTTTGCATTTGTACAAGTTGGCTCACCCAGAGACCTCAAGAGACAACAAGTTAGAAGTTCATGTTGGTGTTATGCCTAGGGTGCTATATATTTGGGTTTGTACATAGTATTGTTCTAGAGAATGTTTAAGAAACCATATATAATAATATAATAATAATTATTATTATGGCATTGTGCCAAAATTCAGAGAAAAAATGTCGTCGAGGTAGCTGAATTGTTAGACAGCCGGACAAAATGTTTAGCGCTGTTTCGTCTGCCTTTACGTTCTCAGTTCAAATTCCGGTGAGGTCGATTTTGTCTTTCATCCTTTTGGGATCGATAAGATAAATGCCATTTGAACACCGAGGTCGAGGAAATGGATTATCCCACCCACACACAAAAATAGAAGATTCAGACCTTGTTCCTATAGTAGAAAGAATTATTATTATCTTCATTATCATTGTCGTCGCCGTCGTTTTCGTCGTCGACGTCGTCATCCTCCTCCTCCTCCTCCTCCTCCTCCTCCTCCTCCTCCTCCTCATCATCATCATCATCATCATCTCATCATCAGTTTATTATCATTACCATTATTTTTGCTTTCAGTGTATGCAGACGTATCATTTCTGCTATTGAGGTTGACTAGACTTTGATATTATTTTTTTCTTCTCAGATTTCCATAATTATCGTGATAATTTTCGTGTCTGATACCTGCTTAAAAAGTAATGAGTTTTTTTTTTTTTAATTCAATTAATTTCCTTTCCGTTTTGTATAAGAAAAATGAAATTCTGTGCAACATTTTATTTATTCTGCTTCGACCTAGACATCGTTGGATATTAATACAGTATCCAAGTATTAGGATTAATATTTTATGATACATTGGATTAATGTTTTTACATGCATAACTACTTTACAAGACAAGTAACTGTTGTTAAATTGCATTTCACATAAAAGAAAAGAACTGCTTTGAATATTAATTGGAACATTTTTGTCCATTGTTTTGGCTCGACATGATTCATAATGACATCAAGTCTATTGGAGCCTCAACTATCGCCTGCAAAAAAAAAAACCCAAATATACTTCACAAACCTTCTTCTCAATGAACCAAGATAAGAGGATATAAACAAGTTTCCTTGGCAGCCAGGTATGCATCTTCCAGGCCGTTTTTCTGACTATTCACTAAGTGGTAAAAGCAAGGGAAACAACAGCATCACGATACGGATGTTGTCAGATTGTGAAGAATGTAAAGAAAATGCTAAACATGACTAGTGGAACGGGGTCCGTAAATGTACCTGAGTCGGTAGTGATTCCGCCGACTTCAAAAACTCGCCGTGTGACTCGCAGCTTGGACATCAGAAGTAAAAAGATATTAACAACTACTGGTAACTTCCACATCAGCAGAAAAAACTGACAGGACAGGATGAAAGCAAAAGGAGCATAAGTTTAGTAAGGACAATCTTTATGTGCTGAAAAAGCATAATTTAGAGAGCACCTACAAGAGAGAGGTACCTCTCTAAGCCGTCCAGATGTAACAGGGAATTTTGATACTGTTAAACTCAGGAAGAATTGCACTGGTGGCCATAGCAAACCCAAACCCAAACCAGAACCATACCCACACCTTGAAAATGAAAGACTATTAGTGGAACATTCCAATATATATTTCAACCCATAGGCGCAGGAGTGGCTGTGTGGTAAGTAGCTTGCTTACCAGTCACATGGCTCCGGGTTCGTTCCCACTGCGTGGCACCTTGGGCAAGTGTCTTCTACTATAGCCTCGGGCCGACCAAAGACTTGTGAGTGGATTTGGTAGACGGAAACTGGAAGAAGCCCGTCGTATATCTGTATATATATGTACGCGTGTATATGGCGTGTATATGTTTGTGTGTCTGTTGTTTGTCCCCCCAACATTGCTTGACAGCCGATGCTGGTGTGTTTACGTTCCCGTAACATTAGCGGTTCAGGAAAAGAGACATATAGAATAAGTACTAGGCTTGCAAAGAGTAAGTCCTGGGGTCGATTTACTTGACTAAAAAGACGATGCTCCAGCATGGCCGCAGTCAAATGACTGAAACAAATAAGAGAGAGTAAGAGAGTGTAAGCACACCAAGCCAGATATCATTGCGTATGTTGTTGGATTTGAAATTTGTGTGGTTTTGCATTATCTAATTATGACAAATTATGTATGTACATGAGCATGTGCAACGTATATGTTGTGGCATTGATTGTAGATGTGTAGGTGTGTTTTGTCTGTGTCTGAGTGCTGTCATTGCTATCAAAACAAATTCAAAGCAGCTTTTAAAGAGTAATAATCATACATTGTTGTACATATCTGCCCGATGCAAGAAAATGTCTTGTCAAAAACTGGGGAAAAGAAGACATCTTGGGAGAACTAATGAGAAACCCACAACCATTATCTCGTTTCTACAGATTTTTATTTGCACCTGCTATCATTTGTATACAGTTCTATATAAAAGAATAGAACCAACAGGATTTTTAAAAAAATAGAAGACGGATTGGGAGCGTTAAGCAGTGAAAAGTGAAATTACAATGTTATTATTAATCCGAATATGCTTGATACACGTACAAACTGGGGAACAAGCTACTCACTGCATTTTGTCACGGAGAATATATTTCGCTTGTTGACAAATGGCGTGTATACACCTGGATCAGGTCGCGGCGCCACCTACCTTGACTGTGAGGTGTTAACATTTCGGAGTAGTTGTCTCCTCATGGGTCACAAACACTGGAAAAGCATAAGAGAAGTAATCTCTTAATTCAGCTCGCAGTGTCATCTACTTAGTGTCTGTGACCGATAAGGAGTCAACTGCTCCGAAATGTTAACATCTCACAGTCTAGGTAGATGGCGCTGCGAGCTGATTTCGGTGTCTACACACCTATTTCTTTACTGCCCACAAGGGGCTAAACATAGAGGGGACAAACAAGGCCAGACTTACGTATTAATTCGATTACATCGACCCCAGTGCGTAACTGGCACTTATTTAATCGACCCCAAAAGGATGAAAGGCAAAGTCAACCTCGGCGGAATTTGAACTCAGAACGTAGCGGCACGACGAAATACTGCTAAGCATTTCGTCCGGCGTGCTAACGATTCTGCCAGCTCACCGCCCTTAGTCAACAAGTGAGATATACTCTTCGTGACAAAACCTAGTGAGTAGCTTGCTCCCCAGTTCGAACGTGCATCAAGCATATCTGCACTCATAATAACATAGCAATAAAAAAGGGAAACTGATTCATATTATGCAAATAAAATGGATTAGAGGTGCAATTAAAATTCGTTAATCATTCCAGAGATTTCCAATTTAAAGAGCTTGAACTGAGCGCATGGATCTTTCGTGGTATATCGTAACTGAATCCTGAAATAATTAAAATAGTTACGGATTTGGTAAATTAATTAATTAGAATTTATTGTGAAATAAAGGCTGAAGTGTTCTGATGAGGTATGTGAAGTCTCCATCACCTTGTATTTGAAAAAAAAAGAGAACTTGCAGAAAGGGGGATAAAGGATACTGAAGCAGACGAGTTAAAGAGGCGATTCTCACTAATAATCTCACCACACTTCTCAGCGGCAGTTTTTTTTCTAACACTGGGAAATGAAGGCAATACTGCGTGAACAGGTAATTTATGCAGCGTATCTTAATACAGTGGGTACCTACAGGAACCAGGTCTCATTGTCATAATGGTTTTAGCCTTGGAAGTGAAGATAGAGTAGATCTTATCACAACAGTCAAGCTAGAACAATTCAAGTGAAGGCTTATCAATGTGAAAGAAATACACATTTGGTAAATGATTTAGTTAGAAATAGATACGAAAAACTATATATATTGGTCACGTTTATGTATTTACTTTACAAGATTCCTGATCTGAAAACGTGAGTTGAAGCAAATATTGTTATATTCCGGGATGGTCATTTTTTTCTTGGCAAATAAACACACGCACTATATATTCGTTCTTCGCTCGTTTATTCTTCTTCTTATTCTATCTGATGTCCATTCTCTAGACTAAACAGAACACAAAGAAACATGTGGATGGAAGAGTCCCTGAAGAGGTTACAGATGGGTGACGAATGGACATAAGGAAAATAAGAAGAATGATAAATGAGTGAAGAATGAATATATATTGTATGTTTATTTGGCAAGAAAAGAAAATGACCATACCGAAATATAACAATATATATAAATATATATATATGTTCCAGATGAACCAACTTCACGGCAGGAGGTGCAGATGAGGGCAGCTGCATCGAACTCTCTCATGCACCAAATGACAATTGCTAAAAAGCATTCGTGAAGTAAAATCATGTAGCAACACCAAATGGCGGTGCCCCAGCACGGCCACATCACGTGAGCTGAAACTAGATGAAATAAAATTAAATAAATAAATAATAAATAAATATATATATATATAATATATATATATATATATATATATATATATATATATATATATATATATATATATATATATATTATATATATATATATATATATATATAATATATATATTGAGTACTTTATTTATTAGAGAATTGTGTAGATAATATATAATTGGGAATGGAAAATATATTTGTAAATTATGTAATAAGAAATAAAAGGGATAACTATATAGGGCACATTATTTTTTAGGGAATAACGCAAAGATTTACTTAATTGGAAACTGAACATATAATTGATAAATTATTTAGAAAGGAATTAACGTGATATAGAATACATATTTTCTAAATTATTTATTAAGAATTTATTGAAATATATACGAAGTACATGATTTCTTAAAGAATTAATAGGACATAATTATATACATGGTAAATTATATTTAGTAAGGAATTAATGAGAAATAAAACATATACACGTATATCTGTATTCTTATATATATATATATATATATATATATATATATATACATATATATATATATATATTATATATATATATATATATTATATATATATATATATATATGTATATAATATGTGTATGTATATATATCTCTCTACCTTCGCTCTCTCTCTCTGTCGCTATTTATCTATATATCTATCTGTACACAGAAGCATAAAGATACACATGCAAACGCATATGTCTGGTAAATTATTTATTAAATAATTAATATGAAATACAAGAAGCTTTGGATAAATTAATCAGTAAAGATTTGATGTGATACACACACACGCGTGCACACAAACACACACATACACACACGCACACCCATATATCACATGAAATCTTTACTGAATTGTTTACCCACTGCATATTCTATTTTACATTCATTATTTCATAAATGATTTACCAGATATATGCGCTCGTATGTGCGTGTGTTTATGTTTATATACATATACGCACGTACATGCATTCATGTATATATATATATATATATATACACATACATATTATTCATTATTATTTTCTTTTATTTTACTTGTTTCAGTCATTTGACTGCTGCCATGCTGGAGCACCACATTTAGTCGAGTAAAACGACTCCAGAACTTATTCTTTGTAAGCCTAGTACTTATATTCTATCATCCTCTTTTGCCTAACCGCTAAGTTGCGGTGACATAAACACACCAGCATCGGTTGTCAAGCGATGTTGGTGGAGACAAACACTGACACATAAACATTTACACACATATGCATATATATATATATATATATATTATATATATATATATATATATATATATATATATATATATATACATATATACGACGAGCTTGTTTAAGTTTCCGTCTACCAAATCCACTCACAAGTCTTTGGTCGGCTCGAGGCTATAGTAGAAGACACTTGCTCAAGGTGCCACGCAGTGGGACTGAACCCGGAACCATGTGGCTGGTAAGCAAGCTACTTACCACATAGCCATTCGTGTGCCTACAACCCCCACACATATATATGCATATATTGGGTAATGCCATAAATAATGCGGATTTTCAGTTGTATGAACTAAAAGTCAGAGAGGGACGGGATTCCAGAAGAAAGTTTGGAAAATTTCTTGGCAGAGGCAGCTGTAAATCCCCTGGATTATTGTGATTTTAGTATATCACTACTATATGTCTAATAAGCTGATCTGCCAAGTTTTGTTATTCCTGTTTGAAGGAGACAGCTGTATGAGTGCTTTGAACACGCCCCAGTAAACATTACTTGTCACACCTGACTAGAATGCAGTCCAGGTATTTGGAAGCTAGCTATTACTTTCAAAGAAGTACAAAACTCCAACCTTCTTCAAAGAATGGTCCTCTAAATTCGATGCACTTCTTTTAGGGTTCAGCTACTTCGTAAAAATACCATAGAAACCCTCCAAATTGAAGGTGTCCAGGAGCCTTGTCTCGAAATCCTTCGTCTTCAAATGAAATGTCTATGAGATTCTCCTTCAGCTCGGGGAACAACCAAAAGACACTGAGAGCAAGTTCTGTACTACAGAGGATGTGATGGAGAGTTTTGATGCTCATCTCTTTCAAATAGTCACTGACCGGGATGTTGGTCAAAGTCTTCTGGGAAGAAACTTTGCGCAAATTTCTCTCATGTCCAGATCTTCATGGGTAATTCTGTACACCATCTCCAAACTGTATATTTGTCTTTATAGATAAACGACTGTCCTCATTGGGAGAAGGCGAATTTTCTCAACCAGTTCTGATACTTTGACGTTCAACTCCCTCTCACCATCTCATCTCTCGCATCCCTCCACCGTTCTTGAGCCTCCCCTGCCAACTAACAAATTCATCTATAAATAGGCGTAGGAGCGGGTGTGTGGTAAGTAGCTTACTTATCAACCACATGGTTCCGGGTTCGGTCCTACTGCGTGGCACCTTGGGCAAGTGGCTTCTGCTATAGCCTCGGGCTGAACAAAGCCTTGTGAGTGGATTTGGTAGACGAAAACTGAAAGAAGCCCGTCGTATATTTGTATATGTATATGTAAACGTAAAAGACTTTTCTATTTCTATTCCTGAGCGCTATACTAATACATTTGTTTGTTTGTACTCCATCTGCCTCCATCTTTTGCTTATTTTCGTAAACCTTCCCGTTATATATGTGTCTGTGTTTGTCCCTCCGCATCGCTTGAGAACCGATGGTGGTGTGTTTACGTCCCCGCAACTTAGCGGTTCGGTAAAAGAGTTGGGCGCATTTCATAAGGTTCTGTAGCATTTTTGCCCAGTTTAACAAAACTTTATTGCATAGCTAGCTACCAAATACCTCGACTGTATTCCATTCTGCAAGCTAGTCAGCTGTGACAAGCAATGTTTACTGGGGCGTGTTGATAGCATTGATACAGCTGTCTCCTTCAAACTGGAATAACAAAACTTGGCAAGTCAGCTTATTAGACATAGAGTTGTTGTGACCCCCTTCGGTCATGAATGACCATGGGATTGCACCTAGAAAGTTACCCTCTGAGGCACAAGTCTGGGCAAGGTAGTTTATAGGAAGACCAGCAGTCGCCCACGAATACCGGCCACCCTTCCCCACGCCACCGATGTTATCCAAGGGAAAGGTAAGGCCGATACAGCCTGGTAACAGTGACGTTGCAGCTCATTTATTAACCTGTAAGTGGCTGAGCACTCCACAGACACATGTACTCTTAACGTAGTTCTCGGGGAGATTCAGCGTGACACAGAGTGTGACAGGAAGAAAGAGTGAGAGAAAGTTGTGGTGAAAGAGTACAGCGGGGTTCACCACCACCTACTGCCGGAGCCTCGTGGAGCTTTAGGTGTTTTCGCTCAATAAACACTAACAATGACCGGTCTGGGAATTGAAACCGCGATCCTACGACTACGAGTCCGCTGCTCTAACCACTGGGCCATTGCGCCTTCACAGACATAAAGTAGTGATATATTAAAAGCACAATAATCTACGACATTTATAGCTGCCTCTCCTAAGAAATTTTAAAAACCTTTCTTCTGAAATGCATCTCGTAGCATGCGATCCCTGGATCTTGCCTATCGTTAGATTATCAATGCATATGAAAAGAAATTGTTGTGGCTATTACACTATGTAACTAGCTTTACACAAGAGTGAACTTGGAGATATAACGTCAAGAGATATAGATTCGACGATAGCAAGTTTGCAATTTTAAACAAGATAAATGGTATTCGGTTCAATGACAGATGAACACAGTCTCTTCCAGTCAGACTTTATATATCAGTAGTAAGTAAATGTTAACATATTTATAGAAAAAAGAGCATAAAAAAATTAGCTAGAAATGATATGCATAGATATCAGAAAAAGTTCTATTCGTGAATGACTAATGTTTTTCAATTACACACAAAGTACGGGAGTTAACTCTGAGTGTTTTGCTTTTACTCTAACCTCGTTGTTGATGGATAGCCTTTACCATCTTTGCCGGAGTAGAGGCGACTGAATCACCAACTATTCATACAACATTATTATACATATATTGATGGAGAAATATAGAAATGTCAGAGATTGTATAACTTCTAGGCACCAACCGCTTGAGTGTACAAAAAGAAACCAATTATTATTTAGATGCTTGAAAACGAAAATTAAACTTTGTTCGATATAAATATCTTCCCACCCCATCTCGGATGGTCAGCTGAGGAAATTCACTCTCTCTTTCTCCGTCTTTCTCTCTCACACACACAAACATACATTTCTCAACAGAAAGAGCTGTTTTTGTTTACTTGTTCAAAATCGAAGATTTACATGTAATTATTGCTAGGCAGCAAGCGATGTTCTTGGTATTAATATCGACTTAAACCAATAGATACATATATTAGCATATGCATATCCGCTTACACATACACATACAGACATGCGTATGTA
>NC_043015.1:11884592-11889592 GCF_006345805.1 Octopus sinensis | reverse complement strand
CTTTAAACAAGGAGACCACGCAGAAGAGCTGCAGGAGATTCTGAAGTCGTTTGGAGGCCGTGGTTGAAGCCAATGGCGAATATAATGAATAGGTTTACTCTAGTATTTCAAGTTACTTTTATGAAATTTTGGTAAATATATCTGTTAAAATGAGATGTCAGTGTTATTTTCAGAGTAATTTAGACGGTAGTTACTCACCGCACACTGTATGTGTATATGTATATGTTATATATATATATATATATATATATATATATATAATATATATATATACAAGAGAGAGAGAGAGAGAGAGAGAGAGAGAGAGAGAGAGAGGATATTATTATATGTTACGAAATTCCAGGAGTTGATAAAATAAGTACCAGTTAAACAGTGGGGAGGGGTGTGTCAATGTAATTGCCTTACCCCTCCCCCGAAATTGCTGAAATCAATATATTATATTATTCTGGGCTAAGTGTTTTAAATGCAAATCCCCTTCCAGTATTAATAATGCAAGTACCAGTAATATAAAAAAACTATAAATTTATAATGTAGACGCTGGAATTCCGTAAGAAACCATCTATTTTCTTTGCTATCTTTCTTATTCCACATCTCCAAGGACTTTGGCTTAATATATAACTAGAAATAAGAAATGCTAGACGCTTTTGCATTTAATGTTTGGCTGTAGACTCCTACAACCAAAGACATTTCAGATATAATGAATTCGTTTTCTTTCAGAGCTAGTGTATCTACAAGGGAAGGAAGCACTCCGTCGGTTACGACGACGAGGGTTCCGGTTGATCCGATCAACAGAACAGCCTGCTCGTGAAATTAACGTGTAAGTGGCTGAGCACTCCACAGACACGTGTACCCTTACCGTAGCTTCTCGGGGATATCAGCGTGACACAGAGAGTGACAAGGCCGGCCCTTTGAAATAACAGGTACAACAGAAACAGGAAGTAAAGTGAGAGAAAGTGGTGGTGAAAGAGTACAGCAAGGATCACCACCATCCCCTGCCGGAGCCTCGTGGAGCTTTAGGTGTTTTCGCTCAATAAACACTCACAACGCCCGGTATGGGAATCGAAACCGCGATCCTACGACCGCTGCCCTAACCACTGGGCCATTGCGCCTCCACTGTATCTACAACTACCTTACGGAATGTTTCTCTTGCACTTTGTATTTTGAGACTGCAGGATTTGATTTGAAAGCAGTGGCGTATGATAGTTGTCTTAATAGGATGTGATAACTTAGGGAAGCTACTAATCTATCAGACGTTATTTCTTACAATTAAACAACGCATTTCAGGTTATTTCTATTTAAACACACCAACCTGGCATGATCTATACATACATACATTATTATTATTATGGCTGCCCCCTCGTGATCGAGTATGGCCATTGCACGAAGCTTAACTGTTACTGGTGCTGTGATCGAATGTGACTTTTTAGCAATGTCTTGTAGAAAATTGGCAACTAAAACCTTTACTGGTAATAGTCGGCTGTAGTTGTAACTGGGCTTCATGTACCTTTGCATGTCGTTTAAGTCCTCCTGCCGAATTACACTCTCTTCCACATGCCCGACAGATATGATTAGTATGGTGTGTTACACACCACCACCAGTGTGCCAGGTTGTCACTCATCTGTCTCGTTTTATGATACGAAGATGACTCATGAGTCCAGCTTTACTGAGGCAGGGTCTTGCACAGACATTGCATGTCAGAATCAAAGGAAGACCCTTCCCTTCATACATACATACATACATACATACATACATACATACATACATACATACATGCATACATACATACATACATACATACATACATACACATACATACATACATACATACATACATGCATGCGTGCATGCATACATACATACACGCTGATTCGAAGACAAGAAATACAAGACATCACTGGAACTGCAAAAATCTGTAAAACGTTCCAGACATGCAACTATATGCATGAGAATACATATATAAAACAAAACATACAAATCTGCACATATACATACATGCCAAAATACCCTGTCGATGTTGTTGAAATTCCAAGAAATCTAGGTTAGAAACCGGCAATTTCTCTACTGGCACGAAATCTCGCACTAAAACCGAATAATAACACGCGTACCTATACACTTTTACTTGTTTCACTCATTAGACTGAGGCTATGCTGAAGCGCCATACATATATATATATATATCTATCTATCTATCTATCTATCTATCTATCTATCTATGTATCTATCTATCTATCTATCTATCAATATATATACATACATACATACATACAAACATACATGCATACATACATACATACATACATACACACACATATACAACACACACATGCAATATATATACATATACACACACACACGCAAAAACACACACACACACACACACACACACACACACACAACACACACACACACACATATATATATATATATCTATCTATCTATCTATCTATCTATCTATCTATCTATGTATCTATCTATCTATCTATCTATCAATATATATACATACATACATACATACAAACATACATGCATACATACATACATACATACATACACACACATATACACACACACATGCATATATATATACATATACACACACACACGCAAACAACACACATACACACCACACCACACACACACACACACACACACACACACATATATATATTATATATATATATATATATATATATATATACATACATACAGATGTCAGTATATGACTTGACAACAAATTAAAAGCAGTTTATATCGCGATACTGCGAGAACAGATTTATTGTGATGGATATTTACCGTGTTTAGTGAACGTACCACGAGTATCTACCATTCCCCATTATGAAAATCGCTTCTCAGATATATCTATGACGTTGGGTTCCCATATAAAGACTCCTCTGTCGTCTTGTTGATTCTGTATAAATCATCTAATTGTGTGTTCGTTCTAACAAGACTATCAACTCCGTCGCCTTTCACTGCATTACAGTATTGTTAAGAATTGCAGCAACATGTACATTTAATTGGAAGTTTTGTAAAGTTGACACTGCCATACCAATATAAAACTCCATAACTACATACGTACACACCGCTAACATCATTACTGACTTGAGTCTAGTTCTGTGTTCGTCCTTCACTGACAGGCAGTAATTTTGTTCGCTAGTGATTTGCTAATTGTTCGTTATCAGCGCTACTTGTGTCTCGAAAGCTTGCTGTTATTAACATGGCTACATCCTGTGATTTTCTTTTATTATAATAATCATTTAGTTGAGGAACAAACCAGAATAAAATTACCGCGAATTCAAATATAAATGTAATAAATATAAAATATAAAATATAAAATACGATAACACAAAATGAGGAAATTAATTTCAACATATACAGGAGACCATCACCAAAATCATAAATATACACACACATATGTTCGCGTGTATGTGTGTATGTGTGTATACACATACACATATATATATATATATACATACATATACATATAGATATACATATGTATACATATATATATACATACATATATATATACATACATATATATATATAGATATACATATGTATATATATATATATATACATATATATATATATATATATATACACATATACACATACACATGTCTACATGTATGTATAGGACTTTTATATATGCATATATATGTTTATGAATATTTGGGTTTGAGCTTTTGTCTGTGCTTTCATATATGTGCTCATATATTTGTATATATATGCGTATATATATATATATATGTATATATAGACAGGTGCACACACATATACTCTCTCTCTCTCTCTCTCTCTCTCTCTCTCGCACACACATATATAAAATACCTTAATGCGTGTGTCCGTACGATTAATATACACGTTTAAGCCAACTGTGTACGTATAGTCAGGCGTAAACAACTTGTCTGTATAAATAATGTTGGAGCAGTGCAAGAGAGGAACCAACCGCACTAGTTTAAGCCTTGGGATTTCATTCGCCACCGAGTAAGTATTTCAAATGTCCAAAGAGAGACACTTTACAAACACCAAATATATACATACACAGGTACATGTGTGTGCGTATATATATGCATATATTTATATATTATATAGATTATATATTATATAATATATAAATATATATATATACACATATATATATTGTGTATATATATATATATATATTATATAATATATATATATATATTAATATAATATATATATATATATATATATATGTATATATATACATATACCTATCCATCTATCTCTACATACATGACACAGCCTACAAACAATGTCTCCGCAAAACGCAGAGGATAAAATTTCTGCATATTAATGAATTGTTTATAGAGGGAAGTATACTATACTAAGCAACAACTTTTTCACCAACTCACATCCTGTTATGATCATCAAAGCACAAAATAAAAAAAATTATCTATTGACAACATCATGACAGGCTCGACTAATAACTCTCACCTTCTAAATACAAACAGGAAATAGTCTATATAACCTCAACAGCAAGTAAAGACACTAACTGACCAATTAAAACATACCACCTACTTACATTCTTTTGTGAACTCTTAAAAACTTCACTACAAAGAAAGCTGATACACCCAATTACTAAGTGTTTAAATATTGGACTAAACTTTAAACTTTGAAATTTACATTGCCATAGCAAAGGTTTCAATCTAATAAAACCAAAAGTAGCTAAAACTCATTACATATCTGCTGACCATAGGGCTTCTACTTCCCTACTAACTTTTTGTAAACCACTAAAAAGCAACCTATGACCTAAAGCTGTCACACCTAAATATACACATCTCTTTACAAAGTACTACAAGCACGAATGAATTTTGAACAAAAGCATAACGCCAAATTTAATCAATGAAAAAATTCTCCTCAGCACCTCTCCATCGCAATCTGATTACCATTGAACTGAATCTCACAAATCCAGAAAAACTTTTATCTCAACAAATACTATATAAAGCCAAGATTAAACTTAATGCATTTAAATCC
>NC_043015.1:11852092-11879592 GCF_006345805.1 Octopus sinensis | reverse complement strand
GATTATATTCTTTGAAAGCCAAAACAATGCAAGTTTTGAAAATCGTACAAGTTGCAAGTAGTACCCGGTATTTCCACATTTCAAGGTTAGGACTCCTTCCTCTGGACAACTTTTAAGAAATGTTATTATTCGCTGACTTCTCTGACCTGAAAATCTTATGTGTCGCTAGCAACATGGGGAAGGGTTCCTAAATCTGAACTATGGAAATATGAAATACCAGGTAATATTATCAGCAAATGTGATTTTTATAAATTGAATTGTTTAGTATTAAAATACACACACACACCCACACGCACACACACACACACACACACACACACACACACACACATATATATATATACATACATACATATATAAATATATAAGTGTGTGTGTAAATGTCAACAACCACACATGAACACGCGCATACAAACATGGCATTGTTACGGTATATATAATTATATATATATATATATATATATAATAAATATAAGAGAGTGGTCACTATATTGCTCACTCTAGCACCAGTTAATCCAAAAGGTTTCAACCACGAAAATACTATTAAATTAGTATCTAATTCTCTCACCCTTATTAATTAATTATATATATATATATATATATATATATATATAGCATTCGGTGGGATTAGTAATATTTTTTGGTAGAAAATGACTAATTGTCCCTCTTAGCGTGTGGCATGTATGTATAATGCCCTCTGGCATGTATGTATAATGCCCTATATATAAATATATATATATATATATATATATATATAATTATATATATATATATATATATATATATATATATATATAGAGAGGCGCAGGAGTGGCTGTGTGGTGAGTAGCTTGCTAACCAACCACATATGTTGCGGGTTCAGTCCCATTGCGTGGCATCTTGGCAAGTGTCTTCTGCTATAGCCCCGGGCCGACCAATGCCTTGTGAGTGGATTTGGTAGACGGAAACTGAAAGAAGCCTGTCGTATATATGTATATATATATATATATATATATGTGTGTGTGTGTTTGTGTGTCTGTGTTTGTCCCCCTAGCATTGCTTGACAACCGATGCTGGTGTGTCTACGTCCCCGCCACTTAGCGGTTCGGCAAAAGAGACCGATATAATAATTACTGGGCTACTGGGCTTACAAGAATAAGTTCCGGGGTTCGATTTGATCACTAACTAAAGGCGGTGCTCCAGCATGGCCGCAGTCAAATGACTGAAACAAGTAAAAGAGTAAAAGAGAGAGAGTAATATATAAGACAAAATAGAGTGAACTACAGAAGACTTTTGTTACATGGTTAAAGAATATATTTGAATAGCTATGGTAGAAAAATGTTATCAACTTTTGTGTATAGTAACATTGTTTTAGGAGAAATAACCGGTTTCGTACATTTTATTCAAATTTCTCAAATTTCTTTACCGATGTTGTGTCATCTCTTCGCTATGATGTGAAGTATGAGAGCTCCAGACAGGAGAAAGTAATCAAGGATATTTTTGGTATAAGGGAGATAATAAAAAAGTGTTGGGAATGACTTGGTTTTATTACTTTAACATGATTTAGTTTAGAAAGAATAGAATGTTAGAAGTGTTTAAGTTTTGTTCTATATTTTTTTCCAATGAGGTAAGTTTCCTTATTTAAAAATGCTAGAAATGGTTAAGTTTTGATATATATTTTTTCTACGAAGTAGGTTTCCTTGTGTAATCTAACTTGTGTTGGTGTTCCAATGGCACAATGATAAAATGGAAAGAAAAAAATTGTGGTAGCAGTTGCTTTGCGCATTTATCAATGTGTTCACTAAAGGATATAATTTTGTATTCTGGGAAAGCAATATGTTATCCCTGCAGACTGCACATGCGTCTGAGCAACAATTCCGTAGACCCTATGTTGTTTTGGTGACAGCCTTAGCCTCTTGTAACATAAATCAGGTTTTCTGAGGCCCAAGTAAAATCAGATTTGATTTTGAATTTTTGTCCCTCTTTGAAAAGGAATTCTGATCCTTCTTGAAGGTTTGGTCATGTTGCGCAATTTGGTCGACCCTATTTTTTCACTTTTGCGTCCGTTAATTTAGAAAATAATTTTGCCTGTGTGAGGATCTTTTTTAGTGATTTCGGTTGTTTGTGGCTTTTAATGATCTTATGTGTGTGCAAAATTTCCTTTAATTTGGGGTCCTTATGTAGCATTGATAAATTTTGGGTAATGATGGTGAAGGTTTCTTTGTTTCTAGGATTGTATATGGTTATGTACGGAAATGTTTTCGGGGAAGGTGTGTTGCTGTGTTGAAATATTTTTCTTAAGGTTTCTATGTCGGGTTCTGTTGCACGCCTGATGCCATCCTCTATGAGTTGAACTGGGTAATATCTGTCAATGAGGGTGTTTAGAGTTCTTGCAGTCTAAAGTCTCCGGTATATTTTTCTGACACTATTGTACATATCCTTCTTGCAAGGTTGAAGGAGATAGAGCTTTCTGGGAAAGTATATGTTCAGCTTACAAAATATTTAGCTAAGATAATATGAGATGTAAGCTAACAGGGTTATATCCATACGGTTTTGTACTTATTATTACACTGTACATACATACATACATACACACACATGTGTACATGCATACACACGCACAGACATATATATATGTAATATATGTAATATATATATATACATGCACACGCACACATATATATATATATATATATATACATATATATACTCCATATAAATATAATGTAAATATAATGACACATATACGCATATTCAAATTCCTTGATATATATATATATGTATATATATATATATATATATACACTATATGTATATATATATATATATAATACATATATATAAGTACAGACCTATAGAGACATTTATACACTCAATATATACATATACGTGCACATATACAAACATAAATTGACACGCATGCACTTATACATACATATATGTGTGTATTAGTCAGCAAACAGCATAAAAAATGGAATCTGTACAAGAAGAAAATTTACATATACTTTACAGAAAGATGATACTTCCCAAATGCTTACACCAAGTTTATCGGTTCCGTTCTTCGACCACTAGTGTAAAAGTATAAGATAAGGAAAATATCTAATCACCAATATAAATGATGTAAGGTCAACGTGGTTATTATTCACTGGATGAAATTTTCCCATAAGAATGGAATCAAACGATCGTAGATAACGAATATAAACGTTATGGAGATGTTTGTGGTGTATATATATATATATATATATATATATATATATATATATATATATATATATATGTATGTTGTGTGTGTGTGGTGTGTGTGGGTGTGTGTGTGTGTGTGTTGTGTCTGTCTGTCTGTCTATGTGTGTGTGTGTTTACTTGTATGTATATGTGTATACATATAAATTATACATATGCAAAACTATCAATAAATGAATAAAATGAAATAACGATGTAAGGGGTTGGGGAAAATGAGGGAAAAGCGAGGGATCCCGCTAAAGTGGAATGTAGGAGCAATGAATGAAGAGCAAGAGGGAAAGGAGAAGGTGGCTCGTGAGATGCAGAGTTAGCTGAAAGAGCGAACGGAGAAGAGAAAAAAAAATTATACATTACATTTCTGCTCTTTTATTTCTTGCTATTTCCGCTTGCTTGATTTGCATGCCAGTGAAATAACTTATTTTGGTCTGGAAAGATTTATGCACCACGCAAAGGTTATTCCCATACGTTTAGAGCGGAAGTTGATTTTCAAATTGTTACTTTCGAGTAACACGTAAAAATCACGTTTAGTAAACAACTTATCTTTGATGAGTTTCTTATTAACCAATAATTGAAGCATGAAACAAGCAGTAACTCAAGAATAGTAAACAACTTTACTATAGGCGCAGGAGTGGCTGTGTGGTAAGTAGCTTGCTAACCAACCACATGGTTCCGGGTTCAGTCCCACTGCGTGGCACCTTGGGCAAGTGTCTTCTACTATAGCCTCGGGCCGACCAAAGCCTTGTGAGTGGATTTGGTAGACGGAAACTGAAAAAAACCCGTCGTATATATGTATATTATATATATATATATATATATATTATAATATATATATATATATATATATATATATATATATATATATGTGTGCGTGTATGTTTGCGTGTCTGTTTTGTCCCCCTAGCATTGCTTGACAACCGATGCTGGTGTGTTTACGTCCCCGTTACTTAGCGGTTCGGCAAAAGAAGTGATAGAATAAGTAGTGGGTTTACAAAGAATAAATCCCGGGGTCGAGTTGCTCGATTAAAGGCGGTGCTCCAGCATGGCCGCAATCGAATGACTGAAACAAATAAAAAAAGCTTTATATACACAGACTTATAGATATATACATACATGCATACTCATACGGATAAATGTATATTACCTTTCAAAATTACAACTATTAGTGAGTCAGATGTCCTATTATGGTAATCTCTTATGTGTTTAAATACACACTGTATTTTTATATGAATAATATATAGTCTATTGACTAAATGTTCCTTCTCTCTAGACCACTGGTAGCAAAGAATTTTTCTAAACTTCTTTTGCTACTCTTAGATTTATGTGTATATATATGTATGTATGTGTGTGTGTGAGTGTGTATGTGTATGTGTGTGTGTGTGTGTGTGTTTGTGTGTGTACATATATGTATCAATCGTTGGTAAAACATAAATCTGAAAAAGAAGCACACTCTAAGTTATGGAGCAGTATATAATATGAAGTTAGATAAGGCTGTTTTATAGCGTGGCCCTTTATAGCGCTAAGCTTTACGGCGTGTCATCAGATCCCAAAACCTGTTGGTTTAAGGCCTCACTTGTGAGGCCAACAGGTTTTGAGATCTGATGATACAACGTAAAGCTAAGCACTTTATGGAGAGTGGTTTGGCAAATGAGATCAATGGAATAAGTACTGGGCTTAAAAGGAATAAGTCCTGGGGTCGATTTGTTCGACTAATGGTGGTGCTCCTGCATGGCTGCAGTCAAATGACTGAAACAAATAAAAGAGTAAAAGAGTAAAAGAATACACACATATACACACTGGGTTCGAAGGGTAATTTGTCGCCATTTTATATTTTCAATTTCGCGCATGTGCATTGTTTCTTTTTGATTTTGTTGACTGCACAGCATAACAGGGTCTGTTGGTCACCATATGTGAGAAAAGCAGTATCATGACGCAATTCACTATGCCAGAAATTTTGAAACGACATGTACTGATTGGCATTCGCGCCGGAAGCTCCAATACGAAGATCTCATTGATTGGATGTTAATCTGAGGACAGTGCAGAGAATTCGGAAAAATATGGATGAGTCTAATGGTGATTAAGAAGGTACAGCAGCTCGGAAACCTTACTCTGATCATTCTGATAAGATAAGAACTACTGAATTAGTTGATGACGTCAAGATCATCATTGTCAAGTATCCTTCGAAGTCAATCAGGTCCATCGTCAAGGACATGGGACCGTTTGAGCTTCTTATCGGGCAGGTACTGAATGAAGACACTCAGTATTACTCATACAAGATGAGAAAGGGCAAATTTTTATTCCAAGCCATCAAGGACAAGAGGAAAGATCGCGCACGAAGCTTTTGAACAAACTCAAGCATCCCCTCCAACCGAGCGTGGTTTGGTTTATCTCATATGAGAAAACTTTCTGCCAAGATCAAATGGTGAACATACAGAACAACCGTTGGCTTTACGTGACCCCCAAAACATGTACTGAGAGGGATAAACATCAAACAACCACTCAAAATCATGTTGTTTGGAGTGATCATTAGTGATGGCGACGTTATGCCGCCATTCATCTTCCCACATGGCCTCAGGCTCAGGTTGCCTGGAGTAGGTAGTGCTGCCCTGGGTGAAGAGGGTGGGTGCTGGAAGAACCTATATCTGACAACACGACTCTGCCCCATGTCACACAAGCAGGAGTACCCTCTCATAGCTGTCTGATAATTTCTGCGACCACATCATCCCTAACATCTGGCCACCTAACTCCCCAAACTGCAACCCCCTTGATTATTACGTGTGGGGTACTGTCAAGACCAAGGAAACGCATTGTGGCATCAAAGATGAACAGAAGGCAAGAATTATGGCAGCATTGACCAAGTTCAACAAGGAAACAGTCCAGAAGAGATGTAGGTGATTCCGAAGTCACCTGGACGCCGTGGTGGAAGCTAATGGCGATTTTATTGAATAAATTTGCTCTTTAGTATTTCAAGATATGTTTATGAAATGTTGGTAAATATATCTGTTAAAATGAGATAATGAAATGTCTGTTATTTTCATTTTTGCGTAATTTTGACAATTTATTAATCGCATCCTGTATATATATATATAATATATATATATAATATATATAATATATATATATAATGTAAAGCATACTAGCCATCTCAATATTTCTAACCACTAAGGGTGGGTGTTACTGTAGCTTTTAGCCCCAGGAGATCATCGTCTCCAGCTGGCTTTAGACACACTTTCTGTGCCCTTATGGTATTGGCAAAGGAAGGTCATTCCTCTCTCGTCAACCTAAGTGATACGCACGGACTGCAGTTTCTAGGTATTTGCCTATCTTCGGCGTACGGCAATCACCGGTTTTCGATGAAGGGAGACCTGTTTGCAAATACTTATTTATTGTTTTTCCAGTAACTTCCGTCACTGATTTCGAAAAACTATATATATATATATATATATATATAATATATATATATATATATATATATATATATATATATATATATATGCATATGTGTGCATGTATGTATATATATATATATATATATATAAGAATTTATTGCGTAATAAGATAAAAAAATGGGTGTATAGATATTACAGCATTTATAGCTGTAAGACCTTCTATCTATAAATGCTCTAATATCTATACAGCCTTGGTTTTTATTATCTTATTACGCAAAAAATTCTTATATACACACGCCTACATAAAACCAACGTTGAATTACAGCACTTATTCAGCATTACCTGACACATTTGGGTCTCAATGACACCATTATCTCTCTTATATATATATATATATATATATATATATATATATATATATATATATATATATATATATATATATATGTATATATAATATATATATATATATATATACGTTTGTGTGTGTATATATAAGATTATGTAGGGTATATAATACTACTTGCTAAACTTTAGCAAGTGGTACTATATACCCTACTTAATCTTAAATTACTTTACATCCTGCTTCTAAAGGCGTGAACTTGCTAGCCACCTTATTATTACAATACATAACTGTAATAATACAACTTCAATAACATTTTTCTTGTTTACGATAGTTTCTTTTAAACGAAGCGGGACGTTTAAAGTAAGGAACACACATGAGCTAACATAGTGAATATTTTAGAAATAGATGTTAAATGTTATTTTCAACTGAAGATCGCAAGGCATGTTTGACATGCAAAGCATGAAATCATTTGGTATTAAAATATGCATTACTTATTGATGTATTCAAAGCAAAGGAAAGCCTATTTCTGATATGTTCATTGCATTGCTCCTGTGCATCTTTATCGTAATATTTACAGTGATTTATGGAGCAATGGCTCTAATTTTAGCAAGTGGTATTATATGCCCAACTTAATCTTGAATTACTGTAAAGGTATGAAGTTGCTAGCCACCTTATTGTTACTATAAATAACAGTAATAATACTACTTTATGTATATATATATATATATATATATATCTTTATATATAAAAGTAAGGTTGTGTGCTGTCTGTCTCCTACGATTTAGATTCCTAACTACTCCCACATTTTGCGGTACAGTTTAACCAAAACCGGGTATCTTATAGTCGTGATTCATATCGAGCCCTTCTGGGTATTAGCGCGCGTCTACGATAAGTCTACGATTTAAAAAAAAAATTACCATCAATTTTTCCCATTTTTAATGCATTTTGGCATATATCAGGGAAGTAACTCTCTAAAAATGTATTATTAAATCTCAAAATGTAAAAAGCCACAGTAACACCCCCCTTTGTGGTTAGCCATATTGAGATGGCTATTATACTTTACATCTCTAAAAATGCTTATATAGTTATTCCCCTTACAAACCCGAGCAACGCCGGGCGATACTGCTAGTATATATATATATATTCTCTTTTACTATTTTACTTGTTTCTGTCATTTGACTACTGCCATGCTGGAGCACCGCCTTTAGTCGGACAAATCGATCCCAGGACTTATTCTTTGTAAGCCTAGTACTTATTCTATCGGTATCCTTTGCCAAACTGCTAAGTTACGGGGGCGTAATTTGACCAACATCGGTTGTCAAATCATTGCAGGGGGACAGACACAGATACAAAGACACACACATATACATACACACACACATATATAATGTATATATATATATATATATATATATATATACGACGGGCTTCTTTCAGTTTTCCTCTACCAAATCCACTTACAACGCTTTGGTCGGTCCGAGGCTATAGTAGAAAACACTTGCCCAAAATGTCACCCAGTGCGACTGAACCTAGAACCATGTAGTTGTGAAGCAATCTTCTTACCAGATAGCTACGCTATACATATATTATATGACTTATATATTCATATATATACTTATATCATATATGTTCTATGTATGTATATACACGTTTTATCATTTACTTGTTTCGTTCATTAGACTTCGGGTATGCAGGGGCAACGCCTTTAAAGTTTTAATCGAGTGAATTGACTCTAGTTCTTATTTTTGAAGCCTGGTACCTATATAATCTGTATTTGTTTTTGCAAAGCCACCAGGAAAGCACACACATACACACACACACACACACACACACACACACACACACACACACACACACAAAACCAATTGGTGGTGAAAGACAAAGACAAACACAGAAAGGCACATAGACACATATATGAATGCAACAGACTTCTTTCAGTTTCCTTCTGCCAAATCGACGCACAAGGTTGTGGTTGGCCCGGGGCTATAGGAGTCACTTACTCAAGGTGCCACGCCGTTGACTGAATTCGGAACAGTCTGGCTGGGAAGTAATACCAAACTACACAATTACGCATTATACAAGCCTTTCAAAACATAGTGAGATTGATGTCAGTAATGTTCTTCTCTGTTCTTGTACACAGCAGTGACCATGGATCGCATAAAAGCTTTCGAAGAGGTTACCGTCAAGTAAATGTTCAGGCAGTTTTATACTGATCTGACTTTAAAATTTCCTAAGATTGGTAGCACCAAGCTTATCAACTCCTTAAACGGTTCGTCCGTCACTAAAACCAGGCAACAGGCCAACAATCCTAACCACAGTAAACACAATGACTGCCACAACAACGACCACCACAAAACAACCTGTTGTGTCGACGCCCCCAGACGATGAAGTAGGCTAGCCCAATACGTAGATATAGAGGGAGAAGTCTAGACGTCGGGGAATTGAGTAGGGATCATCCGAACGTGCGATATAACGCAACCTCAAGTACAAAAAGAAACAAATCGAAAGAAAACATGATCTACAACAATAGCTAGAGATACAATAACTGCAGCAAAGAGACAGTAAAAGATAGCAACCAAGACGACAGAAGGCATTCCATCCAACGCAAATGAATGACTTCAGAAACCACTCACCGTGGAGCCCCTTACAAGTCTCTGAAAGATGAGCAAGGTTGTGGAAGTTTTCGATTTCATAAAAGAAAATTTTAATGACGGTTTTGGGTCTTGTTGTCTCTAACTACTGTGAAAAATTTCATGACATGGAAATGCTACAGGAAGAGATTACTTGTTCAAAACTAGCTCTACAGACGGAAATGCATGACATGCGTACAAGGGAACGAAACTATGTTGTGGGCCATTGTTAAGAGTTTCTGCATTTGTGATTTCTGGGATTTGGTTGAGCTGCTGTCATATATAGAATGAATCCTACTATCTACCGAGTCTACTGTGAAGATTGACACATCATCTTCCTTTGACAACAATTTTTTCTGTCTGGTAGCAATGGCGAAAGAGATTCTGGATTGTATGGTGGACTCGTTTGAAAGGTTTGAAAATTGGCTTTTCCTATTTGGTCAAGCTCTCATGAAATCCTTCAAATACCTCTTGAAGAGAAAAGTATAAGTAGAGATCGACGTTTTACCTTCTAGTATGTTATTTAAAAGTGTATTTGTGGCAAGACTAGTGTTTCTGAATGAGTTTATACTGCATATGCTTTGCTAAGTAAGAAGAAAGTAACTGGGAGAGGGTACTTTCGATGTCTTTGAAATGGCAGAGTAATCCGGGCCCTTTTGTACGGGGTCTCTCTGAATTATCCAGGGTGGACAGCTACACTACTGGGTTTTTTCTTGCTGTATTTTTAAAAACTTTTCTTCTCATATTTTTTCTTATATCTTTACTGTGATTGATTTCTGTTTGGTCGATGTAAAACAACTTTTTGTGTTGTATTTGACCCTTTTATATTGTCATCAAAGTTTTGGGGCTGTAGCCAATATAAGGAAACCCACTACTCTTCTGCACCGTCTTCGTTCTGATTTAAAACCATTATGATAATCCTTTTTGTTGTTATTGTTTGTTCCTTATCGAGCCATACCTGACTTATTAGGGCCGGTTTCCTGGTTTCATTGGCGTATAGGTTCTCAAGATGCAGGAGGACAGAGTGAGAGAAAGTTGTGGCGAAAGAGTCAGCAGAAGTTCGCCATTACCTTCTACCAGAACCGCGTGAAGCTTAGGTGTATCGCTCATAAACACACACAAGGCCCGGTCTGAGATTCGAACCCGTGATCCCTCGACCGCGAGTCCGCTGCTCTAACCACTAAGCCATGTGCCTCCTTGTTGTTATTTTAATTATTATTAAAGAAAGGGCAGGGGCAGGGAGAATCGTTATCACGCTGGGAAAAGTGCTTAGCAACATTCCGTCCATCTTTGCGTTCTGAGTTCAAATGCCACCAAGATCGACTTTGCCTTTCATCATTTCGGGAACGATAAAATAATTAGTAGTTGAGCTCTGGGGTCGATTACATCGAGTAAGCCATCCTCAAAATTGCTAACCTTGTGCCAAAATTAGTAGGATGCAGGCTGGTAGAATCGTTACCACGTCAGGCAGAATAATTATCAGCGTTTCTTTACGTTCTGAGTTCAAACACCGCCGAGGATAAATTTGCTTTTCCCAGTTTGCCTCATAATGACTTGGTATTCCAGGTATTTCTTAATTTGGCTGCGAGAGATCTTCACAACGGCGAACTAGCTGTTTCTCTTGTTTTCTTTTTTTTAACGATAAAATAATTTCTCATAGTTTTCAATACTTAAAACCTGACAATTTGAAACACTGTAATTTTGCTGACTGGCAAAATTGCCGGTTACCAACAAAATTATTGTGAAAGGGAAGTTGTCAACAAGAGTTTCCCTTCAGTGAATATGACTTTTCCGGTCTGACGTTTACCGTTACGGAGAGGGGATGTGACAATATAGCTATAGGGGCAAGAACACATGAAGCAGAACACATGAAGCAGCCACAATAATAATGACACATCTAGTAAAACCACCATTGCCTCTGTCATCATTACCGCCGACGCCACCACCACCACCACCACCACCACCACCACCAAAAACAAGGACAATAACAATAACAACAAGATGATGAGGACAAAACGAAAAAATTGATCAATAGCACCACCGAAAATGAAAATGACATTGTTATCAACAACATCAAATTGATTTGTAGAAAGCAACGATAACTGCGACGTAACCACGACAGCCATCGGCAAGGGGACAGTCAATAAAATTGCTATTACCAGCAACAACAGTGGTTCCACCACCGACACCACTGTCATCACAACCACGAACACAAAAACGGCACCACCACTGCCGTCGCCGCCTCAACGATGACGACGACGAAAACGAAGATGACGACGACGACCACCACCACCACCATCACCACCACCTCAACAACAGCAACAACACGACCATAATGCCCACCACAACCGCTATTATTACAATCATCACAATAAACAACTACTCAGCCATCACCTCCACCATCTCCACGAAACAGAACATAGTTTGCTACCAAATCACAACTGACGTCCCCACAAGTATAAAAAACATCGGTGTCTTTCGCAGGATCCAAAGTATGGTACTGAGATATAGGTGTGTCAATCAAAAAAGTGGGGGGGGGGCGGAGTTGACAACGTCATTCCAAAACAAGAATACTGAATATAGGGTTTAAGATTTTTTATTTCTTTATTGCCCACAAGGGGCTAAACATAGAGGGGACAAACAAGGGCAGACAAACGGATTAAGTCGATTACATCGACCCCAGTGCGTAACTGGTACTTAATTTATCTACCCTGAAAGGATGAAAGGCAAAGTCGACCTCGGCGGAATTTGAACTCAGAACGTAACGGCAGACGAAATACGGCTACGCATTTCGCCCGGCGTGCTAACGGTTCTGCCAGCTCGCCGCCTTTTCGTGCTTGTTAGTAGTGAGGCCAGGAAATCGCATCGCAGAACTACGCCATCTCGAGCAGCTCTATACACAACACTATACACTATACACACAATACTTCGAAAGGAAGGTGGTAAAGAAACATGTCTTCGGCGAGGCTTTGGTACATTTGTATTAATCGAAAGCTTTCTAAAGCGTCAAGCACCTCAGCTTGGGAGCTGTACAAAAGTCAACCAGTTTCTGTCCTGTTTTCACAGACCAGTTCACATCATTGTAGAGTGTCATTTGCACAGAGGTCAGATTGGATGGTCACCTACTAGCGTCGTTTCCAATCATGCGCTCATTCCGATAAACGTGTGTTCTCAAATCGTCTGTGTGTCTTTACGCATCATCGTACCACTGAACCTGGATCTGTAGAGGTATATCCTGCTCGAACTAAGACACAGAAAAGCTGTGTCAGTATGTGCAGACTACGTAATATTGATGGTGTTGCATACAACAGAAGCAAAGGTCGTGTATTATTATTGTGGGTACACTTTGCTGAGGAAATCCTTGTTTGTTTGACTTGCAACATTTTATTACGTGATATTGCATTTGTTGGTTTTATTTTATTGTTATATCAAAGAAGTAAAATAGAAGAGTTGCAATTCTATATAGATATCTTACATTCAAAGAAGAATATTATTTTGCAATTCTTTCTGTTCTTACGACGTGCCAACATCCTACTTCAGAGAAATGTGAAGAAAATGCAAATATTTTGTGTATTGGAAAGATTTGCTCAAACAACATTTATAATGCTAACAGCAGTAACAAAACTTACATGGACAATGCCAGCAGCAGAAAAAACAAAACAAAACAAGAACAAAACAATGTATATGCAGGTATGAGAGTAGCATTAAAAAGAAACAAATTTGCATTAGTCGTCGTATGTTCAGATATACATTTCAACCTTAATAATATGCCCGAAAAATATAAGAGGTACGACAATATATGGACAGAGAGCAACAAATACAAAATTGAATATATTTATGCGAGGAATAAATGAAATGAAGATAGTATGTAGATGCATCCCATAAGACAAAGTGTCTTGAAAACACAAGTCGGGGAGATTTTGAATAAATAATTAAACAACTCAGGTCATGCATAAACCATTGGAAGAAGTGGATTTCCAATGGATTACATTAAGTATTATAGGTACAGTGAGTAGCAAAAGAAAAATGACCTTTGGATATCGGATAATCTAAAACTAGTGTTTCTTTATAGATGTAATAGATTTGTGAATATGAAGAATATACCTATACCAATAGTTCTGAAATCTAGCTTCGTTATTATCTTCATAAATTATATGCAGAAGCTGGTCAGTGTCTGTATTAACAGGTAAAAGCACTTGTTTCGCATGAACTTGTCATTTCTGATACTGTCGCGAGAAAGAGCGAAGCCGAGGAGCGAGTATCTTAAACCTGAAGGTTAAAGTTAATTAAGGATTCTCAGCTCGATATAGGAACAAGGACTGCAGCAACAGCAAACACAATCCAAACAATCTTCACAGAAAAAATCGAAAGGAAAACACTGAACAAAATCCACGAAGACAGAATTTAAAAACTGACTGTTACTGCGCCATCCTTTAATGAAACTGCATCGGTGAAACTTTAAAACAGTTGTGGTCAGTATTTGAACACGAACTCTTTCAGCATAGAAATAAGACATATAATAGATACAATAGTCCTAAGCTGAAACGCCGGACCGAGGCTATCAACTCTTGACCTGTATGATGCCGAAGCATAGATTATCATATGACGGCGTGAAAAATATGGATCCTGAGTTAAAGAAAGAGATCATGATGACCAAGAAATGTAAAACGACTCATCCTGACTTTCAGCTTTTCGATAAAGCAGTAGTATATCAGATTAATAAACTGGTGAAAGAAGATACATTATAACAGTGTGTGGCTGTGTTTGGGAGTACTTTACAAAAATGAGTATATAATGCTAATTAAAGTTAAGTTTATTAGCTTTAGAAGAATAAAATATCTTTTCTCTTCGGACATTGGGCATTTCGTCTTGCAGAATATTTTGGGATCCGAAAGAAACAAATTTTCTTTCTTTTAAATCCAACCATAACAAATATATATATATATATATATATATATCTTCCCCTCTGTCTCAAACTGTCAGTCTGTCTCTTTTCCTATATAACCAGGTGATTACTTTACAGGCATTTAAAGATATACAGAGATTGATAGAATGCATTGATAGAATTATATAATAGTAAAGATTCATCTTCTCAATAAAATATCATTTATTATATAATTTCTTGAGTTATAGCCCATTTGATCCAACTGCTAGAGAATTCTCTCACCTTCTCTCTAATACCCGTCGGTTCTCGCCCAAACTAAGATCTCACAAAACATCTTACTCTGAGACAAATCTCTTCTATCTGTAGATTATCTTTGCTGTCTGGGCAATATTCCACACTAAAACTTCCTTCAGAAAGATAGCAACTTTGCATTTAATAGATTCCACACTTTTCACCACTTATCCCTCTCCCCTCAACATCAGCAATAAAGACTCATAGTCTCCACCCGCCTCTTCTAAATAAATCTCGTTTAATTACTTAAAAAAAAAAACTACAAACACCTACAAATCGATATGTCTTCCACCACCAAAGATATCTTACTTTTCCTGAATCCAACGTCTTCAGTAGCTTCAACATTCACAACTCTTTTTGTTTCTCACATTCTTTCGATTTTTGACCGATATTCTGGCGCTAGTTGACTGGTCAGAGCTCTGCTAGTTCGATATTACGATATTAACAACAGTGAGCAGTAACTGTGACTAACACGTAACTCATCAAAAACTGCTAAGTAAGTGACTAGGACCATCTTCTGAAACATGACGGTTGTATCCAACGGGCAACGTAAACTCGTAGCCTTAAACCAACCAAATGCTTCACACAATGATACACAACTGCTGCTAAGGTAATATACACAGTTTACAGTGCTTTCTTCAGTAATAAAGTTCTATTAAGATCCTTATTCAGACGCAAAATAAGTATCAGTATGTCATACAGCTCTCAAATCTCGCTACACAATCTGTAGCCAATCCAATAAAGCCCTTATGAAATGGCTCCCTATCAATTTTAAGAATTTTTCCTTCTTTCCACAACCCCCTCATGATGGTTGTGTTAGCAGTTCTACAGAAAAAAAAACAGCAGGAGTGGCTGTGTGGTAAGTAGCTTGCTTACCAACCACATGGTTCTGGGTTCAATCCCACTGCGTGGCACCTTAGGCAAGTGTCTTCTACTGTAGCCTCGGGCCGACCAAAGCCTTGTGAGTGGATTTGGTAGACGGAAACTGAAAGAAGCCCGTCGTATATATGTATATATATATGTATGTATGCATATATGTTGGGTATCTGTGTTTGCCCTACCCCATCATCGCTTGACAACCAATGCTGGTGTGTTTATGTCCCCATAACTTAGCGGTTCAGCAATAGGGACCGATAAATTAAGTACTAGGCTTTATATAGAATGAGTCCTGGGGTCGATTTGATTCGACTGAAGGCGGTGCTCCAGCATGGCCGCTGCCAAATGACTGAAACAAGTAAATGAGTAAAGAGTAAAGAGTATTACATTTGCAGCTCGCTATGCAGCTTTTTCAACATTGCCCACCGTTGGAAAATCTTCTCCGTAACTATTTCCTGCATCTCCAAGCGGTTCTCCACTAACCACTAGCTTATTTCTCCCTGGAGCGTCGATAACCTGGAAAACTCCTTTTATCCATTTTCCTGCAATCATTGACTTGTAACTATTCAAGAAAAACATCACCTGGATCTCACCAGTCTAAGAAGGCTTGTGAAAACCGTGGCTTCGAACCTGCTTCAAGACCAATACAGTAAAACGATACACATTAATAAGAGCAATTTGCTATAATTCTGGAAGGAGCGATATCAGTGTGAATTTGAACACGTCGAAGATAATTAAAAGTTGTCAAACTTCCTCTGTCTAACACGTTGCTCTGTGTGCACTGTCGCTCTGCTAGAAGTTCTTGATAAATGACAACATGCTGTAAATAAGACGGAAAAAGGTATAGTGGAAAAACAAACTAACAAATTTAATAAGTTTCATCATAGAATCATGCACTCTGCATCACATCCACAATTCAGTCACATTAGACGTATGGCAATTTATTTTGTTATATTTTAGAATAAAAAAGCGCATCTTATGCATTCGCATATACGATTGACAAGAGAATCTGCCAAAATTTTTATTTTGGAAACTGAGTGAACAAGGAATTCGTTCTTTAAGGTTTTGTTCATTATCTGCGAATCGTTGGCTTGTGAAATTATATTGAACGACGATAGTTCATGTAAGTAAGATCCTAAGATTACGAACCTGCAAGACTATTGAGAAAAGTACCCTTCCATCTTCCTTCAGCAAGCAAAAGCCGAAAGTTTTTCTCACTCTTATAAGATTTAGTCGTTATTTATAGCAGCTCAAATGAGCATATTCAGTTATTTTCTTTGATAGTCATTAAAAGAAAATATTCGTATTGCTGTTGTTGAAGTACAGGTCAACATTTGTTCAGTATACCAATGATAAAAAGCGGTTTAGCAGTGCCTCTTCCGTCATGTTTCCAGCCGAGGTCCTCTCAGGTTCATTTTTCCAGAATCCCGCGTGTAAGATTACATCTTACAGTGCAATACAATATTCCTGGAATTTAAGATGGTAGAGTTTGATACGAAAAAGATTTAGTAGCTATTATCAACAGGTTGTGTGGTCACGTGCTGCTTAACTAAAGTATCATTATGATAAAAAGTAACACAACCATGTCTATTTTGTCTTATTTCCAGACGCTCCCATTCTGTTTCATTTTCCCAGAATCGCGAGTATAGAATCAGATATTCCTTTATTTTAAATGATGAAGTTTGATACGAGGGAGATGTAGCGGCTATTAGCAGCAGATTGAGTGATCACATGTAGAACTCTTGTTTGGTATTGTAAATGTTATAACTATTGTATTCATGTAAGAATGTATGATAACAATTGAAATAATACCTCCATAATTATAGTGGTGCGTACGTTTTCAAGATTCAAAGGAAAAGAGGAGAGAGAGAAAGATAGAGAGAGACAGGTGTAGAAAGAAGGGTAGAGATAGAGAGAAAGACAGATCCACCCAGATAATCAAGGGTACCCTATCGATGAGATAGCATTACTTTCAAACTCGGTGTTAAATGCTTTAATGTTAAGTAATAGAATGTCAGTGAAGCATGTCCAATATTAGACAACAATTTCTCAACTGATGAATAATAATTTCATGAAATTCCATAAGGAGTGTGCCATTGTTATCCCTGTGAAGAATCCTGGCGCCATTGGATTTTCCCCAGTTTATATCTTGTAGCAGGGAAGAAACTGATACTACGACAGGTAGTTGTATTTAGATGTTGTGGTCGTTGCCGTCATCGTGTCATTGTCATCCTTATTATCTTCCTCGTCAATATTAACTTCATTATCGCCAGCAATCATCAATCATCATGACTGACGTCTGCATATTCATCTCCAAGATCACCATGAGCGCATGTATTCATCGCCTACGCCAACCACAACAACAGCACCACGAGTGACACCATCACCAATTTGGGCCGCCGTCGTCAGCATCACCACCACCACCACCACCACCACCACACCACCACTACTGCAGCCACCACGAAGACCACCACCATCACCACCGCCACCACCACCACCACCAACACACCACTACCACCACCACCGCCGCCGCCACCACCGCCACCAGCACCAGCACCTGCACCATCAGCACCACCAGCACCAGCACTACCACCACCGCCGCCGCTTCCGCCGCCGTCACTGTACTATCTATTTCTTTACTACCCACAAAGGGGCTAAACACAGATAGAACAAACAAGGACAGACAAACAGATTAAGTCGATTATATCGACCCCAGTGCGTAACTGGTACTCATTTAATCGAGCCCGAAAGGATGAAAGGCAAAGTCGACCTCGGCGGAATTCGAACTCAGAACGTAACGGCAGACGAAATACCGCTAAACATTTCGCCCGGCGTGCTAACGATCTTGCCAGCTCACCGCCGTCACTGTACTATCTTCACTTCTATCAGCTTCACTAACTGTAACCCAAATGACCCTCACCTCATAAGCAGCAGTCTTCAGCACATTCCCAGCCACAACAACCACCTCCATCATCACTACATTCATCTTCACTTTCACCATCCATTATCTTCAACACTCAACCACCACCACAACCACCACCACCACCACCACCACCACCACCACCACCACCACTACCACCACCACCACCACCAACACCGCCACCACCACCACCACCAACACCGCCACCACCACCACCACCACCACCACTAACCACCACCGCCACCGCCACCGCCACCGCCACCGTCACCACCACCACCACCACCACTAACCACCACTAACCACCACCACCACCACCACCACCACCACCACCACCACCACCACCACCAACGCTACCACCAACGCTACCACCTCGCCCCCAAAAGAATCTATGAGTGATTCACTAACTCTAGAACGAAAGCAGGTGACGATCACGGCTGGAATGCTTGTAATGTGTTAAATGAGAACCGTCATGGGAACTAAACAACAAGACTATTGCTATTACGTTATCCGTCTTCCTTATGATCATCGCCACCATCGCCATAAACATCACTATCATCATTTTCATTATAACTGTCATCGTGATCGTTATTACTATAATTAGCACCAACGCCAGCTCCACACCAGCACCAGCAACACGATGACAAAAATGACCACCACCAGCAACACGATGACAAAAATGACCACCACCACTCCACCGCCACCGCCGCCATTATTATTATCAACTGCATATAGTGACAATCAGCCCAGTAACCATTATTTTACTTCTACTACTCCTCAACTTCCTCCCTCCTCTTCCTCTTCCTCTCCTTCCTCCTCCTCCTCCTTCTCCTCCACATCAACCTTCTCCGCCTCCTCCTCTTCCTCAACCTCCTCTTCCTCCCTCCTCCTCCTCTTCCTCCGCCTCAACCTCCTCAACCTCAACCTCATCTTCCCCCTTCTCCTCAACCTCAACCTCCTCCTCCTCAACCTCCTCCTCCTCAACCTCCTCCTCCTCAACCTCCTCTTCCTCAACCTCCTCCTCCTCAACCTCCTCCTCCTCAACCTCCTCCTCCTTCTCCTCCTCAACCTCCTCCTCCTCCTCCTCCTCCCTATTCTCCTTATCACTCTCTTCCATTTCCCTCCTCACCATTATCGTTGCAGCTCTCGTCATCGTCATCTCTTCCTAAAAAAAAAAAGAAAGAAAAGAAATCAATAGCATAAAACGCAGTCTAAAAACGAGCAGGTGCCATCGAGAAATAGCAAACAAATCTCCCTCCACTCCAATGCTACCGATTCAATAATACAAGAAAAGCTATATTGAATAACCAAGGCTAAATCGGAATTAAATAACAACAACGATAACGACGACAATGTTTATAGTAACAACTCACGTGTACTAAACATGTTTTACGTATATAGTGACGAACAAATATATGTGCACCCTCTCAGCTGAAGTGGTCACGATGTATATATTTTTGATTATATAAAATTTCTTCTCATTCATTCCTGTAAAATATGCCGCTGTGTAATAATGTATTTCATGTGCTGCGAAGGGACAAAACTCTAATATTTCTTCCTTCCTTCCTCGGTGTGTTTTATATGAATCTAGCAGTAACACCCGCCGTAATGATCGGGTAATTACATTTTAATCTTCTTGGGAGTCACAGTCAAAGTCTTATTACATATATAGTTTTACTCTTCCTGTATCTATGTGTTTTATTAGAAATACATGAAATAATTGAAATAGAAAAAAGATCAATTTCATACACGAACTTCTGCTTGCTTCTCATATGACAATAATAAGTGAGTAGAATGTGTTATTTTATATAACAATACAGTAATGGCAATTATATAATACACAAGGCTTTGATCGGCACGGAGCTATAATGAAACAGAATTGCCCAACGTACTGCATTGCGGGACTGAACCCAAGGCAACATGGTTGGAAAGCAAGCTTCTCAACCACACGGGCACGCCTATAAAAGAGAGATACATTTTGGATAATACACTCCTTGATACAATATGCTTAACAAAAAGGTGGGATGTTTACGGGCAAGAAGACCTTTGATTTTAATGTTTACTCGAGCAACGCAACAACTAACAACGCTACACCATACAGGGTGTTCCAGAATTAACTGTTTCAATGAAATTGAGCAAATTTTTTTAAAAAGTGACAAAATTTTATGTTTATTACGAAAACAAATAAATTTATAAATCTTACGTCAAACTTTTATTGAAATTTTTCAACATGTCTGTATCCCTGCATACTTCAAATCTTTCCTTAGCGTTGTTAAATACATTTTGAAGCATTTCAGGAGTTAGTTCCTGCACTGTTAACTGAATGTGTTCTTTAAGCTCAGCTAAACGATTGTTCCATCTTGGGGGTGGAGGTAAAGAAAATGATTGCTGCCAAATTGAAAACAAAGCTATCATAAACAAATAAGAGGGGTCCAACAGGAAGGAAAATAAAATTATAAACAAAATAAAACATTTTTACACTTTTAACACATATTAAACCTGATAAACATAAATAAAAGAGAGTTTTAAACAATGCATCCGATTTCACTCAAATCATCATTAATTCCCGGACACCCTCTCGTCCGACTAAACGGGGGGGGGGGGGACGTTGACATGGGGGGGGACTAATTGCTGGTGATGAGCTCAGCTTTCGGAAGTGGTCACTCGGTGAAATTCGAATGTTTGTGCGTCACAACAGGAGTTTGTTTTTTGTTATGAACATTTGGCATTATATAGTTCAGACATGCGTGACATAGAAAGCAGACATGGTGCCGGACCATACTGCGCTGCGTAGGATTGGAAACGTGAAGCATCAACAGGGCACATCAGGAAAATGGACGAATGGGGTTTGTTTTGCCTTCACCCAGTCGCACACACACGCGCATGGCCCGGTGGTGCACAGGATAGTAACATGAAGCATCAGCTGGGCGTCGACAAAAATTTGAATGTTCTCATTTCCTCTACCAAATTAAATAGAAAGGTTTTCATGAAATATTATTCGCTACTTATAATGCATAACTAGTGTCAATATTCTATCATCGGAAAATGACCTAAGACAAAAATAAAACCCAGTGCTGTATACTCAAATCTGATTAATATGCTTTTTTTTGGGGGGGGGGGCGTAGTTGGCGTCGGAAATTTTTTTAGTCAACAGCAATTCGAGGAGACTTGTTAAAGTTTCTTGTAAATTTGGAGGAAACCGACTGGATAGTCTTCAAGTTATAGGCCCTAACGCTGTGGAAATGATTTTAAAATGCAGTTTATCTGATCCTGGGCCCGCATTAAGTAAGAAGTTGAAAACTTGTTTGGCCCATGATACTCTATGGACCCTATGCGATGCATGTCTAAAATTTCATTAAAATCGGTTGGGTGGATTTCGAGTTTTAACAACATGACAAACACAGACAGACACACATCCTGTGTTTTATATATATAGATTGATAACAGTTTCGAACAGTGTAATATGAAAGCAAACATTTAATGGTAAAAATATTTGTTTTGTATTTCAAAATAGTTCGTTGCAATGTGTATTAGAATATGTAAAAATATGTATTTAATTTATCTTTTTTTTTCATATACTAACTTCTTCTATTGTCATGTTACAATACTTTTAACTAAATTATGTATATTTCCTGCCATTATTGATGGCTCGGGTAAATAAGTTCATATATAATCGGCTGAAAATATAGAAAGAATATTATTCTTTGTTATTTAAGACTGCAAAAAAAAAAACAAAAACAAAAACTAAAAAACATGGAGACGTGAAGAAAGTTAAAACTAAGCAATGGCAAAATGTCAAAATATTTCAAATTGTTGTTCATCTTTCAAACTGTCCACTTCTCTCTTGGTTCAATGCATATATTCAGAGATACGCATATATATATATATATATATATATATATATAGTAGTACCTCGGTTTTCGAAGTCCTCTGATCACGAATAAATCGTGCATTATATATATATATATATATATATATCAAGCACGATTCATTCGTGATCAAAGGCGGTCGTAAACCGATGCACTGCTGTATACATAAACACACACATATATACAATATATATAATATATATATATATCAACACACACATATATACGTACATACATATATATATATATATATTTATATACATACATGCATATATGCGTGCGCACTTGAATATGTGTGTGTATATATGTATATATATATAATATATATATATATAATATATTATATATATATATATATATACATTTATAATTGATATATGACAAACATACTTACACGCGGTCATACTTGATATCAACACATTCACAGGCATGTACCCTTAAACACTTACAAATGTATATATATTTACACATATGTGTGTGTGTGTATGCATGTATATATACATATATGTTTGTGTGTATGTATATATCTATATATAACACTCACACACAAACATATGCACACATATACGTATATATATATATATATATATATATAACGGGAAGCTTTATGAAAATAAACAAAAGACGAAGGCAGGTGGAGTACAAACAAACAATTGTATTAGTATGGCGCTCAGGAATATAAATAAAACAAGACTTTTACGTTTCGAGCCTACGCTCTTCAACAGAAAGATACACAGAAAAGAAACACGGAGAGAAACAAGGAGAGAAAAAAAATGCGTGCAGAAGCTAGCGAATCAATATGGCGATACTATATATATATATATATATATATATATATATACACACACACGCACACACACGTGTGTCTGTCTGTATGACTGAGCCTTTTTGTTTACGTCAATTTGTCCTTCACATTCTTTGTTTGCATGTAGCTATCGGTAAACACTTGGCTGTTACCAAAATACCGATTCCCTGTCTTATATCTTTTTGCTTCTCATCGCTCATCACTAAAACACTTGACACTTCAACTCTATTTCCACTCACTATACTTCTTCTCTGCATTTACTCCAACCAGATTACCATTGTTTTCTTCTCTCCTCCTCGCTGTTTTTGTCCCATCCTTTTCAATTCTTATATCTTTCTTCAATTGCTTTTTTGTACTCATAATCTCTGCCATGCTAATACCTATTTCTTTACTGCCCACAAGGGGCTAAACACAGATGGGACAAACAAGGACATACATAGGTATTAAGTCGATTACATCGACCCCAGTGCGTAACAAGCGTAATTTATCGACCCCGAAATGATGAAAGGCAAATCGACCTCGGCGGAATTTGAACTCAGAACGTAACGGCAGACGAAATACCGCTAATACCATCAACAGCCTTTCCTCCTTATTGCATTTTTTTTCTCGTGGTTTGTTTAATTTCTCTTTTTTTTTCTTTATCACTGTTACTTCAGTCTCTTTCGTTTCTTTTAATGCTGCTCTCTTTTTAATTACTGTTGCCAGTTCTGACTTCCTGTCTACTATTTTGTCTCTATCCCATTCTCTCTCTTCTGTTCTCTATCTCCCATATTTTAATTCAGAAGAATTAATTTAAGCGTGAAGCCAAATTTTGTGGGTATCTATTTAAATTAGAAGCACAACCAAATTTTCGTTTCATTTGACATATGCTGTACGTAAATTAAAACAAAAACAAAATCTAATATTAAAGGGAAGTTGAAAAAAAAAGCGATTTGAAACGAAAAGAGAGGCCTACTGAATGTGCAGTCAAACTGATTGCATCCTATCAGTAGTGTAGTTTCAATACTGCGCTAGGAACAAAACAATCTTCAGAATTGTTAAAACTCAGGTGGTTCGTGGTACTTATATTTCCTTAACAAGAATTCAAGCAACTTGGAAGACAAGAAATGCAGCAGTCGGTTTCCAAGACCGTATCAAGAAAAGGATACAAGAAAGGCGATGAGATTTCTGAACATTGTTTAGACAGCAGATGGGATGATATAGACAACAGATGGGATAATGCCCCTGTGCACTCTTTACTCAGATATATAATACAAACATCAGTGCTAAGCTCTGCAATTCAACAGAGTCCATCACACAAAAGAGTTGACGGTGTAATATTTGCATTGACGTATCAAAATAGATGCTGTTTAGTTATTACTTTGCTTTGTCATGAGGCTTCTCTATATTTTCCCCTTTCTTATTGCAAGACATCCCAGTATTTAACAACATGCTGTCCTTTAGAAAATGGTCAATTGGACAACTTCATTTCAGCAAACTTACACTCTGCAAGCTGAACACCCAAGTAACACAACACTTACACAACATTTTTACTGTAATCCAATGTCGGACTGTTATAACGTCCACTCCGATATAGCAGTGTAGTTAGACAAGTAAGATATGACTATCTATGATCAACTACCCCAACCTCTCACGTCACAGTATTTGTAACGACTATCACATACCACTCGTCACGTGGAAGAGATGTTGCATTATTACTATTATTATTCCCATAACATCTAACCTTTTAAGTTTTTCGTTTTTCTAAGGGAGTGTAATTTTATTTCTTTTTATTAGCAATAATGTTTACATCATCCCGCTCCCTTTCTTCAAGTTTTTTTTTTTAGACAGTTACAAATTTAAAATGTCTTTTGTTTGGAATCCACTTCCAGGAACTCCGTACATTTCCTTTTTCTTTCGCTTGTGCGTCTGGGTTCAATTATTTGCAGTGGAATTGGTACTTGAAAAGTATCATATAACCATTCCATTAGTTCTTCCATTTTCTTGCGTTCCCTCTCAACGAATCTTTGTTTTTCAGTTGATTCATGTATTTCTTGTATACCTCTTTTCTTCCTTTTATCAACTATAGTATTTTTCCCATGCGTTTCGTGATCACACCATCTTTTCGACTTCGCTTTCTGTTCTTATATGTCCTAACAAATACCTTTTCCCCAAGTTTGAAATATCTTGCTGTATCATCTTTGGCAATTGTTCTTACCAGGTAGTAATTTGTCGAAGAATGATTTTATTTTCTTCGCCAACTTTATTTTCTTCGCCAACTTTATTTTCTTCGCTCCACTGGCGACATACCTACTGGTGTGTTTAGATATGGTGTCACTCGGTATACTTTTAGGAGTTGTCGTAGAGCTACCTCATCCTCGTCGCCTCTATTGTAATCCAACGTTGGACCGTTATGATGTTCACTGCGGTATAGCAGTATAGTTAGCTAGTCAAGTAAGACACGACTATACATGACTGACTATCCCGACTTCCCACGTCACATTATTACTGTTATTATCCCACATAACTTTTCAAAGCACTACCAGAATATTTTCATTGAAAAGAAAACAAACATTTTTGTTGATAAAGAAAAGAAAATACACCGGCTAAAGAACAAACTGACATTAATTTGGATAGTTCCATGATAAGAGTGTATACTGTAAATGACAATCGACATGAATTGCTTTTACTTCTGTAACTTCTCCATGATCTGCAAGGTTCAAGTTTATTTCAGGATCTTTGTAGAGTTTAATGGCAAAATATGTTAATAATGCCTTGAGTTTATTTTAGCTTTGCTGTTAAAATATTGTGAACTATACAATCCGCTCCTACTTTGACACAATGTGTCGATATAATATTGCCAAAGATTTCAGGTATCAAGCAGAACAGATTTAGTCGGGCAGAGAAATACAGTAAAACTTCAATGCAGCTTCAATGCATCAATGCATCAATGCTTCAAGCTACATTGAAAACGAGCTCAAAGAATATAAATGGTCAAGAACTTCAAACATATGACCTTCTGTAACTTAACCACATTGACTCCATAAAACTATCTACAGAAGTTGCGAAACATTCATTCAATGTTGTCACGTTAAGATCATATATCAATGTCAACACTCACTGTAGACAAGTTGGCAGTATCTCGTTTGTCAACGAGAAACTAGAATATGCTTCTCTGAGATTCGTGGTGAAAGAGAAAAAAAGAACATTTCCGATTAGCCGAATGCTTGCCAAAAACCGCCAACATGAAGTTGTAGTCATCACATTGATGTTTTAGCTATTACTGTTGAACGTCTACATCGATGCCGCACAGCATGTTCAGCCTTATAGGTCTTACATTTGAGCAGAAAAGTTATACCTTGCGGCAACATTGATATGTCAAATGATTAGAATAAAGTATAAAGGTCCTTCTGAGTCGTATAGACTTATCGGACTGATTTCCAGGTTTACATGGTTACATATTTCCCCCGGGATGGGCACCGGTCTGTTGCAGGATTACTCATGTTTGCCAGCTGAGTGGAGACTGTAGCAACTTGAAATGAAGGGTTTTGATCAAAAACACAACGCGTTGCCGGGTCAGGGAACTGAAATCACAAACTTACGATCACGAGTCTAACACCCTAACCACTAAGCCACACGCCCCCACGTGTTAAATGATTGCTGGGTTGAATTTATATAGGCACAAAAGGGATCTCTAGAGATCCTAGACAGGATCTTACAGGACATACATTACAAAAGCAAAAACAAGCCAATGCCTGAAGGCAATAGTACAAGTGAGGATGATAGGTACCTTCTGGCCCTTTAGGACAAGTTATCCACAAAAGAAGGCGATGAATTCGTACTTGCCTTAAATCCTCATCACTTTGTATTGCATGTATTGTTACGATCACCATGGTTCCAGTTGATCCGCTCAATGGAACAGCATGCTTGTGAAATTAACATGCAAGTGACTGAACACTCCACAGATACGTGTACCCTTAACATAGTTCTCAGGGACATTCAGTGTGGCCCAGAGTGTGAGAAAGCTGGCCCTTTGAAATAAATACAGGTACAACTCTTTTTTGCCAACTGAGTAGACTGAAGCAACAAGGACACAACTTGTTATTGGGAATTGAACTCACGATCTTACGATCGTAAGCCGAAAACCCCTACCCACTAAGCCAAGCGTTTCACAAATACTCTTTCTCTCTCTTTTACTCTTTTACTTGTTTCAGTCATTTGACTGCGGCCATGCTGGAACACCACCTTTAGTCGAGCAAATCAACCCCGGGACTTATTCTTTGTAAGCCCAGTACTT
>NC_043015.1:11839592-11844592 GCF_006345805.1 Octopus sinensis | reverse complement strand
TGTTCGAAGTTGAGTAAAAATTAGAACTACCGAAAAGATTAAGTATTGAACTATTAAGTGATTTAAATTTAATTTAAATATGAAGTGTTGGGATGAAATCTGTGTTAGTAAATATTTGTTTCAGTTATTCAGGTTTGTTGATGTTTTGCTAAGTTTGTGTATGTTGGGAGAAGAAAGTATTTGGGCAAAGATAATGTTATTAAGAGTATGATAATTTCAATTTCATCGTGAAAATAACTCCCGCCCTCACCTTCTGGTCTGGAAGGGCAGACAATTTTTTTCTTACCATTGATTATTTTGCTACACCCCGGTTGAAAAGCGGGTGATGATGGTAGTTCAAATTCCGCCGAGGTCGACTTCGCCTTTCATCCTTTCGGGGTCGATAAATTAAGTACCAGTCACACACGGGGGTCGATATAATCAACTCAATCCGTTTGGCTGTTCTTGTTTGTCCCTCTGTGTGCAGCCCCTTGTAGGCAGAAAAGAAATAGGTATTTCGTCTGTCGCTACGTTTTGAGTACAAATTCCGCCGAGGTCGACTTTGCCTTTCATCTTTTCGGGGTCGATTAAATAAGTACCAGTTACGCACTAGGGTCGATATAATAGACTTAATCCGCCTGTCTGTCCTTGTTTGTCCTCTCTGTATTTAGCCCCCTGTGGTTAGTAAAGAAATAGGTATTTATTTACTTTACGTTTTTATTTGGAATCCTACTGCCGTTGGCTGTGTACTCCGTTTCAAGCTCGATACAGTATGTACCATGAAATGAAAGAGAATTAACAGAATTTACTAATATTCAAATATCTCGATTTCTACCGAAGTTACCGAAGTTAGACATACTTATTACCAAACGTCTAGTATGCCGTCTTGCATAACAAATTCGTTAGAGTTACAACAAAACACCGTAGGAAGTGGCAGCACATCTTTTCCATTTTGAGTTCAAATTATGCTGAGTTTGACAAAATTCCATACTTCCTAGATCGATGAAATAAGCATCAATTAAATACTGGGCTACAACCTCTCATGAACATTTGGATTTTGGTGTTACTAGAAATTGTGATAAGGAAAGTGTGTTAGAGCAGCCGAAATGTTAGAGTACCGAAGTACTTGACTTCTATACTACACAAACAAGCAAGCAATTTATGTATTGTGATTTTCGAATAAATGGAGTACACGGGCTATTGGCTAAAAGGGCTAAAACAGGATTTGGGGAAATTGTGTCAGATACTGAAGAAAGTAATGTCTAAATGTGGAGCCAACAGCTACTGAAAATCCTGCGATAGGAGTATGGACGTAGGAGCCAGTTGGAGGTAGCATGGAAGGAGTCGTACATATATGCTTGTACACACACACACACACATACATGTATTTATACATATATACATACATACAAACACACACACACATATATATGTAGGCACACACACACACGCACACACATATATACATGCACATAATACATATACAACATACAAAATTAAAAGGAATGACCACCAAAGTGGACTCCTGATATGCTAAATATAGACGTGAAATCGCTATTACCACGAAGAGCGTGTTCTACTAAAAAAATTTCAGCAAAATGCGTTTTGCTGAAATTTTTTCTTGAGAACACGCTCTTCGTGGTAATAGCAATTTGACGACTATATTTAGCATATCAGGAGTCCACTTTGGTGGTCATTCCTCTTAATTTTGTATGTAATATAGTTTTTAATCTTCGGATTTTTAAAAAATGCTAAGCCACTGGTTTTAATAGATTAATATCAATTTCTACGCTCATTATTTAATTATACATGCATATATGTATATATTATTATGTCTGTCATAGACTTGTAAATTCGTGGAGTTGGACTCACTTATTGGACATTGTCCTTCTACATGTTAGTTATGAGATATTTCAGCTACTCATTCTGTAGCTTCTGTCAATACTTTAGCCATTCAAAAGAAATAGTAACTATGCAAGACAAAGAGGGTGTTTCTCGAAATACCCACCAGAAATAGCCAAATTCCTCATTCTCCTAGAAGTAAGCAAATCCTTCATGCCCGAAGAAAAGTGGACTGACAGAGGGTGTCAGTTAAAATAAGATAAACTAAGCGCAAGAGAAATGATTGAATAAAATGAGATATTGCATTGCCAGCTTAAGGAACATCATTTCAGAATTCAGTTGCCTTGAGTCATAACATTTATTTTACAAACGTTGGTTTACCAAACGTTGAAAATATATCCCAGATAAATCAAAGAGAAAGGCTCTACACGGTTTCTAGAAATGTTAGAAATAATCGCTATATCTCTCAGAAACAAACTGGTGAAATTACTGTTCTAAAACGTTTGCGTGATGTATTGGATAATCTATTTTAAGGTAAGCTTCACTGGAAAAACAGAAAATTCCTCTTCAACGATTTTAAATACGAAGTATACTCGACCTCGACTGATCTACTACACAATAACAGCACACCACCATGAACAACAACAACAACAACAAAACTAACAACAACAGGTTCTTTATAACCCAGAACGTATATCGTAAAATCATCATATACATGGTACAAATGTAACCTTTCACAGTTTATAACATTATGTATTCTTGAGTAAAGCAAGGCTTTATGAGTTACTGAGATTTCTACGAAACTTTCACTTCTACCACAATGCAGTCAAAGTAATCCAATATACAGATATGTGTACGCAGTTATTTTGTATGGATTGCATGTTAAAGAAATAACATTGAATTACAATTGAATAAAGGATGACAGGTTTATGAAATACATAAAATATTCGATGAATATTTAACATTATATTTCACTGGTACTGATATATATAAAATGATAATATGTCGAATATATAATATTTATATCTGCATACAACAACGATATCATACATCAAAAATCCTCGGGTACGCTATAGAGCACAATCTGTACTTTCTTTCTCTTTCTTTCTTTCTTTCTTTCTTTCTTTCTTTCTTTCTTTCTTTCTTTCTTTCATTCTTTCTTTCTTTCTTTCTCTCTGCATATATTCTTTTATTGCTTTATTCTTTTACTTGTTTCAGTCATTTGACTGCGTTCTTGTGGGAGCACCGCCTTTAGTCGAACAAATCGACTCCACTACTTATTCTTTGTAAGAATAGTACTTATTCTATCGTATCGTTTGCCGAACCGCTAAGTTACGGGGACATAAACACACCAACATGTTATATATATAAATAATATATATATATATATATACACGATATAGTGTATATTTCAACACATAAGGAATCCACTTATAGGGATTCTACACGCTAGAAAGAACAGCTAGGTTCTATAACCACAAAAATTGCGGATAAAATTCGACAGGAATAAATTTGGAAAGGAAAAACATTTACCATCTAGTTTCCTGGACCAATTGGTTTCTAATCTTCCTTTAGCGAGTCAAGGAGAACCCACAAAGTCTTCAGCAGGTCCAATCTAGGGTTAAACACATCCACACGAGACAAACAAGACTACATGTCTCGTGTTTATACGAACTAACTTTTCAAATTTTATATATATATATATATATATATATATATATATGTATATACATACATACATACATACATACACACACACACACGCACTCACACACACACACACACACACCACACACACACACACACACACACACGCACACACACACACACACATATATATATATCATGTTGAGTCACAAGTTTTTTCGTCTTTCAATCTGTAATTTATAGTACATACAAATTACTTAGAAAAGGCTTTTGTTCATCAAAATATATCTGATCATATTCTCTTGTCTTTGCCATCGTTATGTCAGATGCTCAATTCTACGCTTACACAATTTGGCTTGATTAGAAGTAAAATCGCACTGCACCCGTTTTGAGCCTCACCCACGTTGTTGAAGCTCCGTCCGTACAGGAAATGAGCTACCGCTCGGAAAAGATGGTGATCGGGCGATTTAAGGTCTGGACTCTAGGTAGGGTGAGACAGCGCTTTCAGGTCTCAAGTTCCTTAAATCTGCACTTATTTCTTTATTGCCAACAAGGGGCTAAATATAAAGGGGACAAACAAGGACAGACAATGGGATTAAGTCGATTACATCGACCCCGGTGCGTAACTGGTACTTAATTTATCGCCCCCCGAAAAGATAAAAGGCAAAGTCGACCTCAGTGGAATTTGAACTCTGAACGTAACGGCAGACGAAACACCGCTAAGCATTTCGCCCGGCGTGCTAACGTTTCTGCCAGCGCGCCGCCTTTACAAATTTGCGCTTGATCACGTTGGCAGTGTGTGTGTGGTGAGGCTTTGTCATACTTTAAGAGTTGGCGTTTTTCATTGATGAATGATCGGTAACAGGCTTCCAATGTATTGTATACCCGCTGATGTTTTTGAGTATAAAGATTAGGTTTCACTGCATGATCATCTGGGACAACGTTCATCGAAAATCCACCAAACATACAACATGACCTTCTGTTCAAACTGTCCTTGTTTGACAACAGTTTCTGAAGCCTGAGAGGAACGAAGCCACCAATTTCTCTTTTAGAATTACGAAAATAGAGTCATTATTCATCCTCAGTTACAATTCGACGCCAAGAAATGTCATCTCGAGGATTTGTCTGCAGTTTTTTGAAAATATTCACACATCGTTGAGCCTGGTCATCGGGCGGTATATCAGAAACTTCGAGACAGCGTCTGTTCAAAAGGCCGAGCTTATGGATGTGTAGAATGATGGTGCTTGGGGTGATAACAATGTACGAGCGCCTGTGCATGGTTGTTGTTCCACCATATCAACAAAGGCTTCGTCTTCGATATCCAAAGGTCTTCCTGACGTTGTTTTGTTTTAGAGGCTGGTGCAACCGTCCTTGAAACGTCGGAACCAGTTTATATCACACATTAGAGATGCTGTGCTTTCCACTTCATTCATTTCTTTTGCCGCTGCCATTTCACTGAGACTTTTTTCTCCTTAATTTTTGTAAAATGGCTCAAATTACAATATTTTCACCATTCCTTATCACATCTGTGA
>NC_043015.1:11819592-11834592 GCF_006345805.1 Octopus sinensis | reverse complement strand
CCAACATGCCACAAAGTGGGACTGAACCCGAAACCATGCGGTTGAATGCAAATTCTTTAATCTTGTGTCCTGTGTGAATAGTTTCATTGAAATACGTATCTTATCAATAAGCATCTGGACTGTTGCTACAGTAACGAAGCTAAAACACAGAAAGTAAAGCCGTTTGGCACAGATTGACCTTGAACTCAGCTGTGCATGCGCACTATGTTTCAACGTTCTAGCTCACTTCTGCTGTCTACAGCAGTGATTGGAAGGAAGGTGTGTAGCGTGTGATCGTCGCATTGACGAAGACAAAGTTGAGTAGAAAACCTTCATCAAATTTTGCCAAAAGCTTGGTGATTCCTGCTCAGAGGTCTTCGCAAAGTTTTCAAAAGCGTTTCATCGTTCTCAACACCGTCAAGGAAATCTTGTGCAACTGAAACCCAAGTGTCGATTTGGTCATCTGAAGGCAGTTTCGGCCCAAACTTGGCAGACACGCGTTTCATATGCAAGCCTCTAGTGATACTGGACTGAACTGAACCATAACTAATTTACACATCCTCTGATAACTCATGGATGGTGATTCGACGATTTCCGCACACAGCTGCACGCACATCTGCTGGTTGCGGGTCTTCGAAAACACTCGTCAATATCGGCATTTTTTCGGCCATCTTGGAAACGTCTGAACCACTCGTACACTTGTGTGCGCCTTATATACTCCTCTTCATACACTTTCTGCAACCTTGCATAGGCATCTGAGCAGGTATCACCATGGCAACTTTCTCTGTCATGATCAACGCAACGATCACACGCTACACACCTTCCTTCCAAGCATTGCTGTAAGCAACGAAATTGAGCTAGAACGTTAAATCTTACTGCGCATGCACAGCACAGTTCAAGGTCAATCTGCGCCAAGCGGCTTCACTGTACGTGCTTTAACTTCGTCACTATGGCAACAGTTCAGTTACTATTTGATCAGACCTCGTATGTCCAAAGTTTTCAACATAGTTGTCAAAGATCAATTTCATTTTCCTTCTGTGTATATATATTTATCTTTTACGTAAATATACTCTCAGAGTTCTGTTTCTTGTCCACCGTGTGACAAATGTCCTTGAAAACTTATGTTGGCTCTCCTTATGATAAGTGTCGTATATATTACGATACTTATAATTTCAATCGTATGTGTACGTAGAGAGAATGTTATGTTTAGGAGCTTAACTGGATACATACTTAAATTAACTCTATATAAAGATATCGAACAACTCTTTGACATTGATGTTCATACATAAAAATATATATCAATAAATCAATATCAATATGTATATATTCGGGTTATGACTTCTTCATTGTTTTGAAAGTAAACATTTTCCTCTATCAAAAGTCGATGGAGAATTTCATGTAAGTAGGGGAAATATTTTTGTGTTATTTAAAAAAAAAAACGTTACTGAAGAAATCTAACACCAAATCATGCAGAATTCTAGTGGGGTTCATAATGCCTATTCAAGTTTTTACCAAACTTGGTGTGCTGACTTAATGCTATGCAGAAGCAGTATATCTCAAATTTCAACTTACAAGTTTAAGTAGCTTAGGAGTTATATAGTTTTTAATTTGTTGCCACTTACGCCCTACTTTAGGAAATATTCTCTCCTTCTCCTATTTATTTCTGTGACGATAAAATCTCTGACTATATTAACTGTTTTTCAGAATAGTAGGTTTATCCAACTAGAGTATCTAAAATAATGCCTCATAAAAGAAGTGCTTGTGTCACTCAAAGAACCAAAAAAATCTGGACGAAGAATATCGTGCAATTTCAAGACTCACATTGGGAAAGAAGACCTGTTCCTCTAGAAGAGCATTCTTTGAAAAACATCTGTAGGACGCCAATGAAACTTCAAATTGTCGGTCGCTAGCTGTTCCTTGGAGGTACCATCAAATTTAGAAAGAAGTAACTTTTTTATGGCAAAAGAAATTAAATTTTCCATATTTATCAATTCAAAATTTAGAAGCAAAAGTAGAATTAGTGCTGAATACCTACGATAAATGTGTAAAACGAGGAAAATATAATTCCCTGAAAGGATTTTTTGACATCACAAAAGAAAACGGTGAATGGCTGTGCAGTGAGGATAGAAGGTTATATTACCTTCAAATTGAAAGGAAGGGAGAGGTTGGGTATGGAGCCAGTTCCAAAAATGTCCATCCATCCAAAAGAAAAAGTGTTCTTAATGCTGCCTTCAACCAGAGCAACTCCAGTGTCATCGTCAAAGTCTTAAGCAGAGACTGAAAGCAAATATCAAAAGTTCGAAAAATCAGATGAAGAATCCACACAAACAAGGAGGAAGTATAGCAGAACTGAAACTACAACCAAGTTTGTAATATCTTCCAAGCTATCGACCCAAAAAGCAACAACAGTTTGTCAATTATCTCAAGATGGAATCAACGTCGAGACTCCTTCCCAATCTGGTATTTAAAGATCGATTATCAAAGAAGCTGTTAAACTAAAAAAGAAAATGAAGAAAACATTACATTTAGAAGGTTGATCATTATATTTTGATGGTAAACGTATTGAGGACCAAGAATACCAAGTGCTAGTTTTAAAGGATGAACAGAGAGAAGCACTCCAATTACAAAACGGAAAACCGATACTGTTGTGAAAGATATAACAGCTGTTTTAGATGAATACAATTTATGGAACTGTGTAAAGATGATTGCTACTGATACAATGAGTGTAAACACTGGGAAAAGAAATGGCATTGTCATTCAGTTGCAAAGACTGTTTGCTTGAAAGGATTTGAAACAACCGCAGTCTATTGGTCGTTAGCATCATATCCTTGATAGAGTTCTTCGTGTTGTAATGGATAACGAACTTGGAGAAAAAAAAGTCATCTCCCAACATTGAATATGCATTCATCCCAAAGCTTCTAAGTAATTACGAGAAACTCCAAGCTAATTTCAACTATGGCGCAGAAAAGATTACTGAATCAGCAGGATGGCGAAATGACACAAAATTTCTATTTCATTTGACCAGAGTTTTTCATTTCTTTCAAGAAACCGACAAATTTCCTACTGTAATGTTTTCAAAAAACGTAATTCAAGATGGAATTTTCTAGCAATTCTGGCTCTTTTGGCATTTATTCTTCTACCAAAGAAAAGAGATTTGCTTCTCAATATTTGTTGATTCATTTCTTACAGCTGGGCAGATTTTTGGTTCAGTTACCAAATGTTCAATGCACATGATTATCAAAAGTTATGTGGTAGCCTGCAAGTTCATAAAAAAGCATTGAACTCTGTAAAAAACTTTTCGAGTCGAAAACCATCAAAACTGGAAATTCTCAGAACAAATCAGAGTGCAGAACGGGCAATCAAGTGCCTTCAAGATCTTTATGATGTTTGTAAAAAGAAGGAGAAACTTCAGCTTCGATTTATTTTATCTAACAAAACATATTAATTCTTTCTCATGTTCAAAAGTTTGCTAACATTAACCACACTTTTTCTTATACAGTTATTTAAACTTGTAATTAAACCTATGAAGTTAAAATATGTCTTGTTTTTAATTTTGTATGTTAGTGAATGCTTGTAGTGGCCTCTGTCCTAAAACAGCCTAGTTTTGAACCTTCAGATTATGAAATTTCAATTCAGTAATCTTAAAAATGTATAAATACACTTTTATTCCACATCACTCTTGTTTTTACAAGGATTTAGGCAGCGAAAATACTGAAGTATGAACCTAGTGCCACTTAGTGATTATAGTTTTAAAAGCCCATAACTCCGAACCTGCTTTAACTAGAAAGCTGAAATTTTAGATATACTATTTCTTCATTGCATTGAGTCAGCACACCACGATTCGTAAAAACTTGAGCAGGCTTCATGAACTCCATCTCACACCACCAGAATCTTGCATGATTTGAGTCGAAAGTGGTGACCGATTTCTTAAGTTGGGGATGACGTTTTGTTTTCAAATAAGGCAAAATAAATGTTAGTTTCCTGGCTTTTATGAAATTGCTAATCGAGGTTGTGAAAAAGTCATAACCATAATATATATAGATATATATATTAGATATAGTATAATATATATAGATATAGTTTTTTAGTATAACACCTACGCAAATTCTATAAACAAGCCTTTCAATAGAAATATTCTCCTGAATTGAACTGTGACTGCCAGCCGCCACTGACCATTCAAAATACGACCATCAGGGCACTCCCAGATTCTCCCACCCCCTTTCCTCATTAGCCTTCTTCCTCTACTACCCTACGAAGAACTCACAACGACCTCCAACACACAAGTGCAAACAAGGGAGTCAGAGAAAGGCAGAATGCCACTTAAATCTGAACACTACTATAGAAATATTACTTTAAAAAAACTTTTCTTCTAATTTTTCTAAATTTAATTATTTAATCGTTACAGTTGAAAAGGTCTCAAAATGACCGAAACAGGTACTGAAATGTTCACTATAAAATTATTTTAGCATTTTCTATTTTTGACTTGTTTTTTCATAGATATATATATATATGCATATATGTGTGTGCCTGCGTGCGTGTGCGTGTATATGAGTATATGTGTGTGTTTGTGTTTGTGTGCGTGTTGCTAGATTTAATTTAATATTTTGCAGTTTCTTAAGGTGGCGAGGTGGCAAAATAGTTACCACGCCGGGGAAATTGCTTAGCAGCATTTCGTCAGTCTTCATTCTCTGAGTTCAAATTCCACCGAAATCGACTTTGCTTTCCATCGTTTCGGGGGTTCCATAAAATAAGTGAAAGTTGAGCACTGGGGTCGATGTAATCGACTGGCACCCTCCCTTAAAATCGCTGGTCTTGCGCCAAAATTTGAAGCCAATATCTTGCGGTTTCTCAAATCTGCGCTAGGTAGAATTGTTACTGCGCAGGAAAAATACTTAGCATCAGTTCTTCCTACTTTACGTTCTGAGTTCAAATTCCACCGGAGTCAGCTTTGCCTTTCATCTATTCGGAGTCGAGGAAACAAATAGCAGTTGAGCACTTGATCGATGTACTCGACTTATCCCCACCCTCGAATTGCTGGCTCGTGCCAGAATTTGAAACCAGTATTAGAAGGTTATTTACCGAAATGCAGTACATTATAATATTAATTTAATTTAGATTAATTTTCTTGAAAGTTAATGCAAATATACAAATAAACGTGGTATAATTGATCGCTTATTTTTGTTTTATTGCATTCTCATTGTTTTGAGAAAATATTAAAAAAATACCCTGTACAACTATATACTGTGTATCTATGATAATAAATCTCATTTTCTCAGCTTCGAATTTATTCTTTCTAATTTTGGCACAAAAGCCAGTAGTTTTGAGGGAGAAAGGGAAATCGATCGACCCCCAGAACTTGACTGGTACTTATATTATCAATTACTGAAAGCTGAAAGGCGAAGTATTTACTACCCACAAGGGGCTAAGCACAGAGAGGACAAACAAGGACAGACAAACGGATTAAGTCGATTATATCGACTACAGTGCGTAACTGGTACTTATTTAATCTACCCCGAAGGGATGAAAGGCAAAGTCGACCTCGGCGGAATTTGAACTCAGAACGTAGCGTACGAGAAGAAATACTGTTAAGAATCTTCGTCTAACTCGCTATTAATTCTTCCCAACATTTAATTTATGCGTTATACAAATGCTTACGACATAAATGACTCGGTTTTCAGCTGCTGTATAGCAGTTGTTTACATCACAAATGCTTGATACTCATTTCATATATCAACGAAATACAATGTCTGAGAAATGTAGAGAACATTTATTACAGAGTATCTACGAAAATATTATAGATATGGCTACTTATATACAAACATACCATGCAATTAATCAATGTAACTAGGTGCATATGAACTTAGGTAGTACAGTTTTAGTTAATCTAAATGAGATATTGAATTTCAGACAATGTATACAAAGGCTCAGTGAGTGAGCGGTGCTATGATTTCATGTCTATAGGAATTAAACGAAAAGGAAGAAAGTCATGTAATATAACACATAAAGAAAATCTGGTGTGTATATATATATATATATATATATGCATATATATGCATATGCATATATAAGTATATACATATATATATATACATATATATATATGTATATATATATATGTATGTACATATATATGTATATATTTGCATATATATTTATATACACGTATACATACATATCGCAATTTACCTCGCACCGCTCACCGACACACATGTATGTGTATGTGTTTACTCATGTATTCCTGTATGAACGTGTATATTTATGTATGCATGCATGTATTATACGTACGTACGTACGTATATGTGATACGCCACCATGTCATTTCAGAAATGCATTAATAGAAGTCGCTTAAAATAAACACAGATGATGTATTTCAACGTTGAATTACTCATTGAAATCAATAATTTGCACTTGGCTCTTGATTCAGTTTCGAGCATCACAATAAATTATTGATAACTTTTCCGTATTGTTTAGTTTTCCTAATTTCAAACACTAACTTGCTAGCAATCATTCATGTACACAGTTATTGGATACATATTTGTTTGCTGGTTTCTTTTCTTCTTATTACGATTTTTCTTGTCTTTTAGACATGTATAATTTATAATGCTTCGTTCGTAAGCTTGAATTTTAATATTTACAGGAAGCAGCTCGAAACCGTTGTTGTTGGTAATAGCATTTCACGTTGAAATTGATATTAAAATATTAAATCTTGCTGAGTAAAACTGTTATTGTTTCATACAATACTGAGCAAATGTTTAGGAAGGAAAGTTAGTAATGATTCTTATGGTGTATGTGGGTAACATTTATTTCAGTAAAGATAATAGAAACGGTACTGCACTACACCTAACTGACGTATATTTATAATCTCAGAAATGGTATTTATCATTGTCATACGGCTTGTGATTTCAAAGTACTCTTGGGATATCTTTGCCTTACTTCCTGGAGTACCGATATGTATCACATGTTGATCTTTCACTCCTAGATGGGCCCGCAATAGGAAGTGCTGCCAACATTTTGCCTTCTCATTCCTTTTTCTTGGACCAGAGAGAACGATATAACCTAAAATGTACTTTGTCTTTTGTTCAAGACGGAAGGGTGCGATATGAGTGGACATTCATCTGTTATTTCTAGCATATCACTGAACAACTTAAAGAACAGGTATTTAAGAGGTCAACTGAATAAACGTGACATAACAAATTTAGATTTTTGTGCGAATGTAAGATATTAAATGGAAGTATAGGGACAAGAATAGCCGAGTGGTGAAAGGACTTGTTACCAGTTCGATTATACGACGCGGCATCTTGGACATGCGTCTTCTACAATAGTAATGATTTGACCAATACTAAGTAAATGAAACTTAGAAGGGGGAAAATTATGCGTAAAACTATCATGTGTATGTGTGTGTGTATGTTTGAATATATGTATGTATGTATGTATGTATGTATGTATGTATGTATGTATGTATGTATGTATGCATGAATGTATGTATGCATGCGTATATATATATATAAATTTAAATATATATATACTCTTACTCTTTACGCTTTTATTTGTTTCTGTCATTTGCCTGTGGCCATGCTGGAGCACCGCCTTTAGTCGAGCAAATGAACCCCAGGACTTTTTCTTTGTAAGCCTAGTACTTATTATATCGGTATCTTTTGCTGAACCACTAAGTTACGTTGACGTAAACACAGCAGCATCGGTTATCAAGCGATGTTGGGGGAACAAACACAGACACACACACGTACATATATATATATATAATATATATATATATATATATATATATATAATATATATTATATATTATAATAATAAATATTGGGAATAATCCAAATTTACAGGGAAAAAAATCAGATTTAGGATTAAATCCAATTTTATAGTAAAATATTATAAATATTATTAGAGACAAACCCACTATTTTGCAAATGAAACTGACTTATTGGAAGTCCACCTGAAGATTGTCGATCAAGACAAGAAACGATTGTAGTGGCGGTTTTTTTTTGACTATTTATTAAAATTTTATGTATTGATTAAGTCTTTCCTTGTTTGTTTTGCAAAATAGTGGTTTTGTCTCTAATAATATTTTATATATATATTATATATATATATATATATATATATATATATATATATATATATATATATATATATATATATACACATATATATATACATATATATACAGGCATCTTTCAGTTCCCTCTACCAAATCCACTTACAAAGCTTGGTCGGCTCAAGGCTATAGTAGAAGACACTTGCCCAAGGTGCAACGCGGTGTTACTGAACCCGCAAATATGTGGTTCGTAAGCAAGCTACTTACCACACAGCCACTATAAATAAATATATAATATATAATATATATATATATATATATATATAATATAATATATATATATATTATGTTCTTATTTTTATAAAAGAATGTCGTTGACAGTCATTTCGAAGTTTCGGTCAGCTAAGCTACCGCCGGACTGTCGATTATGGCTTAGCTGACCGAAACTTTGCAGACACTGTCAACAACATTCTTGTATAAGAATAAATTTGTACTCTACAGATTAAAGTAACATTATTTGATTACAAATGAACATAAAAGAAGCACATTATATATATATATAACTAAAGTCAAAATAAGGGTGAAAAACTTGGATATTAATTTAATAACACCAATTTAAACACCGAGTGGCCTTGCGTATAAAAGACTGAGATTCAGTAAATATTATTAATACACAACTATAAGAGAGAATCCACTATGTGGACGCTCTTACGCTAGATATAGATCCGCAAAGGGAATCCACTACAATCCAGAACAATTCTTAGTGGTGGATTGCCTTTGCGGATCTATATCTAACGTAAGAGCGTCCACATAGTGGATTCTCTCATATATATATATACACACACATATATGAGAGTGTATCTGTGAGTGTGTGTGTCTGTGTTGATGTATAAACGCATAGAAGTGAGGGCGTGTGGCTTAGTGGTTAGGGCATTCGGCTCATGATCGTAAGGTTGTGAGTTCGATTCCCGGCGACGCGTTGTGTCCTTGAGCAAGACACTTTATTTCACGTTGCTCCAGTCCACTCAGCTGGCAAAAATGAGTTGTACTTGTATTTCAAAGGGTCAGCTTTGTCACTCTCTGTGTCACGCTGATTATCCCCGAGAACTACGTTAAGGGTACACGTGTCTGTGGAATGCTCAGCCATTTGCACGTTAATTTCACGAGCAAGCTGTTCCGTTGATCGTATCAGCTGGGACCCTCGTCGTCGTAACCGGCGGAGTCTTTATAAACGCATAGACACATACACACCTATATATTTATGTGTGTGTATGTATTTGTATATATCAGTGCATATCTCTGTGCCATGTTAAGTACTTTTAACCGTAAAAGTAAACATGTCATTCGAAATCATAAAATGAATACGAATCTCAACTAAAAATACAGAGTGTGGCGATATGGTCGATTATGCACCTGATGGCAGTGCTCTTTCTTGGCCACACTCCAATGAACACACAAGCAAAGTAATACAAGAACATAATATATATATATATATATATATACGTTTTTTCTAAACATTTATTTTGTTCGAAAAAGCAGAAAAGTTGTATGTTGATAAGGTCGGCGATTGACCTTCATGCCGTTAAGTTTTCTGCCTCTGTTTATTGAGATCAGATACATATGTGGATGACTATGCTGTCGGGTAATAGAGTTTGATGTTCTACCCATTTACACAACCTGAACGTTATTCTATGTTTATTGTGCAAAATTTTCTTGTTCAAAATTTCTCTTGACTACATTCCAATTTTTGTATTCGAAAAACATTGTTGATCAATGAAACCATTTTATTTTGTCCTGAGAACACATCTGCACTTTTAATAGTGTCTTTTACCAGCACCTGCACTACCACCACCACCACCACCACCACCACCACGACCATCACCACCATCGAACACCACCACCATTGAACACCACCGCCATCGAACATCACCACCACCACCACAACCACCACCGTCACCACCACTAAAACACACCGACACAACCGTCACCGGTATCAGCACTTAGTAACAGCGCAACTGCCATCACCAATCCGACCACGACCACCACCATCTCCACCACCACCACCACCATCACCATCACCACTATCTTCATGATCACCACAAACACAACCAGCGCCACCAGTTCCACCACCGCCGCCGCCGCCGCCAAATCACCAAAGCACAAATCCACCACCACTACCATCTCCATTAACGCAACCACGCCATCACTACCTCTACCACCACCGCTACCACACCACTGCTACAATGACCACCATCAATTCCTCCACCACTAACACAACATCACTATAACACCCTCACGCTGCCCACCACACTATCTCACTTTTCTAGCTCGAAATCCCTTCACCACGACCACCACACTTATCGGAACGTCCACCTGTCTTCTTAAGGATTCCTAAGATCTTAACGTGATACGGGCTGTGCTGGATTTCCTCTCGCAAGTGATGGCAGTTGCTATCCAGTCTGAGCATCTGCAATCTGAAGTCTGCAAGGATGACGTGTTGAATGGTGAAGGGTGATGGAAGGGGACACCGGGAAGATAACGGTTTGAATAAGGATTGCATAAAAAAAAGGATATACGTAAAAAAAACACAAAAAAACAACCATCTCCATATCAGAACTGTCAAGGGTTGGTGTGGGTCATACGAACCTGATGGACACCCTCCACCCGTGCTCTTTCTCTCCTGACAATCTTATTAAAATACATGGGTGATAATATTAATTATTATAATGATGATGGCAATGATAGTGGTGGTAGTGACGATGATGTTCATGGTGATGGTTGATGATTATGGCGATGATAAAAATGGGGGCGGTGATGATGATGATGGTGGTGGTGATGATGATGGTGGTGATGATCAAACTGATAATGAGGATGATATGTTGACGACGACGACGACGATGATGATGATGATGATGATGATAATGATGATAATGGTGATGATGCAATTGATGATAAGGATGAAAACAGTGAAAATACTTCAGCTGATAGTGGTGATAATGATGATGAGGGCGATGACAATTTAATAGTCGAAGACGACGACGAGGACGAAGACAGTAATGATGATGACGATGATGATGATGTTGATGATGATGACGATCATCATATATATGTATGTATGTATATATGTATATATATGTATATATATGTGTGTATATATATATACATACATACATACATATATACATATATATATATATATATATATTCTTGTATTACTTTGCTTGTGTGTTCATTGGACTGTGGCCAAGCCAAAGCACTGCCATCAGGTGCGTAATCGATCATATCGCCACTTTGTATTTTTAGTTGAGATTCCTATTCATTTTATGATTTCCAAGGTAATGTTGAGATTGCTTGTGACAATGATGATTATGAGGACGGCGACGAGGGAGGCGATAATGATAACGATCATTATCGTCATAACATGAGGGTAGTGTTGAAGATGAAGATGATATTAATGAAAAAGCGTGTTGAGCATCTATCCTTCCCTTAAGATATCTATCCTCCTTATTAATATCTTGTTGGTTGTACAACCAAATAAAGTTCGCATGTGGATGTAGCGTGAACTCTATTTAGTCTTTCAAGGATTACAATCAAGAAAAGGGAACCGTTAATACTGCAAGGTAGAAGCAAAGGGTCGTTATCAGGCTGCATATGCATGATGTTGTTGTTTAAGCTCTGTTCAGCAATAATTGACAAACGCAAACATCAAAAATGTTTCAGTGGTCACCCTTGGCTTTTCTCTATATCAGAGACAAGTGTCTCTGTACATTTTATTTTTCAGGACAACAGTGCTGAATCAGAGAAATTTAACAGCAGTTTTTTGTTATTCGAGTAACTATGTCTCGATATTATCTCAAGCTCTCTTATAACTTACTAACATATTCAGATCAGAAGTGATCATCCTATATATATATATATATATATATATTTATATATACAGATATATATGTATATGTCAAGAACGGCTTTGTCTAGGGTGTTATCGTCATCATCATCATTACCATAATCAGATGAAAGATTTTTAACCGTAATCATCCGCTCCCTCCCCCTACTCCTCCTTCTTATCATCATCGTCACCACCACCACCACCACTACGTGATTTACTAATATAGTCGGACCAGACTATTGGTTGGAATGTAAAGGGATTATCTACCAGATTAACGCTTGACTATGAAATTTTGTGTTGCAGTGGACATGCCCTGAACAAACAGCCTCTGTATACCCAAGGAAATTACCGAGTGTCTTCTTAAAGAAATGTCTAATATACTATGGCCAGTATAATCCTTTGTTATAAACAGTGAATATAAGGAGCCAGTGACTCTAAGGCGTATTTGATTGGGTTGCAGTGGTTTATTGAATTATTTTGTGCAGGGAAAGATAAACTGGTTTTGGCTATCATCTTCTCTAATCTTCTCTCAAACAGCATAGCAACCAATAATAAACACTGGTCATATATTTGTACATCTCAGAAAACAAAAATAATTAGCTTGCTGTTTAGCTAACTAGAATCAGCATTATCATTATGAGTTTCTCTATAACCAACGAGACACTTGTGCGTCATTGCAATAACTTAAACGCCATGATTGCCATAAATGGACAGAAAAAAGAGCTGCTCTCAAAAACCGTGCGAAACGAAAACAACTAATTCTGTACGTTATCACTACCATCAGTACATGTACGAGCTATTCCTCTATTAACGAACCGACATCAATGCAACAGATATAAAACTAAACGAAAGAAACTGTTTTACAATCCTATATTTGCGTCTCATATTTATATCTATCATCTCTGTCAAAAGTCACCGAACAGAACAATGTATCATCGTTATCTTTCTCACACTATAAATGAAATGATGGTTTTACAGTGTAACAAAGTACTTCAGGCAAAAACAGCAGAACAATTAAGATACATATAATAAACCAAATTTAAAGCCAGCTATATTTTCTTTTCCATCGCTCAGCTTCAAGATATATTTTCATAGTGTATATGTACATGTATGTATGTATGTATGTATGTATGTATGTATGTATGTATGTATGTATGTATGTATGTATGTATGTATATACATATATGCATATATATTACATATATATATACATACATAACAATACACGTATATATATATATATATATATATATATAGATATATACATCAATATATATGTATATATACATACATATATGCACATGCAATATATATAAAGTGTTGTATATATATATATATATATATATACTCACATATGTCTATGTACATATATATACATATGTCTATGTTCATAAATATAGTACATATGGATTAAGATGTATATAAATATATATATACGTATATATATTTATATATATTGTATGTGTATGAATAAACACACACACACACACATATATATATATATATAGAATATATATATATATATACATATATATATTATATTTATATATATATTTATTATATATTGATGTGTATGATATATATATATATATTGATTAGTATTAATTTCAGCTTGCTGAAATGCCATTCATGATTTTATGACAAAGACTAAAACATATAAGATATACATATTTTCTATAAATATATGGCAGTTATAGAAAACATACAGAGTACAGAATATGTTGCGGTATTTGTTGTCAGCCATTATGTTCTGAGTTCAAATCCGGGCCATGTCATCTTCGGCTTTCATGATTCTAGTTCAAAAGAAATGAGATCGAAAAAAATCGATTATAGTCTTTAAAGCCACCAATAGCATTGCTTCAATCTAATGTATTCGTAAATGCAAAAATTTGTCCTTGCTTTTCGTTTTTTCGTTTGGTTTTTGTTCCTTATCGTTTGCTTATTTAAGTTAATGGACTGCGGTTCTTCTGAGGCACACCCTGGAAGGGTATGGTCAAACAAATCGACCCCAGTATTCGTATTTTAAAATCTGACACTTATTCTATCGGTCTCTTTTACCGAGCTGCCAAGTTCGAGAGGTGCCAAAACCTATTGTGTAGTAGTATGGCAGGAACAAACACGAAAACGTAGATATACACAAATACGGAATGGCAGCGCTGAGAAGTGATGTGTATAAATACAAAGTTACTACCTGTTTAGATCGGCTTGTGACATATTCGAACGTATAACGACGTCATTCACTGTATTTTCTCACGAAGAAAATATCTGGCAGCACATAAATGATGTAATTACACCTAAAATCAGCTCGTGGCGCCACCTACCAGGCGTGTGAGATGCAAGCGTTTCAAAGTAGTTATATCCTCTTCGGTAACAAAAACCGGACAGGGTGCTCTGCGAGCTGAAAAGAGAGGTTGTCTCCCCTTTGATATTCCAGTCATCGTACGCTAATCGGCGGCTCACCGTAGACAAATTGCAGGCTGGCAGTGTAAATATCATAAGACAGAATAAAAGACCAGCTCGCAGCGCACCCACTCAATTTTCGTCGACCACAGCTTTCGTCTATCAAATTCACTCTCAGTTTCGTACATCTGGAGTTATAATAAGCGACCTTTGTCCAAGGTGACCCGCAGTGAGTCAGAACTCGAAACCACGAGCTTCTTACCCTCTCAACCATACCTCCGTTTCATACCAAGCTGCTCCGCAGCAACATTAGGTGCCGTAAGCGTGTATGAATGCATATATGTATGTATGTATGTATGTATGTATGTATGTATGTATGTATGTAGGCATGTATGTATGTGTGTACGTATGCATATATGTATGTTTGTATGTGTGTCTGTATGTGTTTACGTATGTGTGCACGTATCCATGCTTACATAACAGAGTGCACGTATCCATACTTACATAACACAGACAATTGGTGGCTATGTGGTAAGAAACTTGTTTCCTAACCACGTGGTTTTGGGTTCATTCACTTTGCGTGGCACCTTAGGCAGCTATCTTCAAATGAATCCTCGGGCGGACCAAAGCACTGTGAGTAGTTTTGGCTGATAGAAACTGAAAGAAGAGTGTCGTATATATA
>NC_043015.1:11804592-11814592 GCF_006345805.1 Octopus sinensis | reverse complement strand
TACTCTCAAACTCGCCTTTAGTGCGCCTTAAATTTCTGATTATAAATATCTTGGGTTATACATATCATCATCTGGAAAAAACTTTCTAACTAGAAAGAGGGTATGGCCTGGTCAGCCTGTAATGACATGCATAAGATCTGGTCATCAAATCTAAGTAGAGACTTCAAACTTGAAATCTTCAAAGCCACAGTCGAACCAATTCTACTATATGACTCAGAAACCTGGACGTTATCAAAGAAGCTTGAGAGGCGGTTGGATGGAACCTACACTCGCCTCCTTATGAGAGCTCAAAATCTCTCGTGGAAGCGCCATCCAACCAAAATGCAAATATATGGGAAATTACCACCTGTGTCATCTCTTGTGAAAGGTAGGAGAGTCCAGTTTGCTGGACATTGTTGTAGAGCTGAAAAAGAAGTAATTTCTACTCTTCTCCTCTGGAAGCCATCTACTCGCAATACCAGAGGGCGCACACTCTCCTACCCTGATGTAATCTCCAGGGATACAGGCATCCAGCAACAGGACCTCCGTAATGCTATGATGGACCGTGAAGTCTGGCGTAACATAGTAAATTCCATTGTCTCGACCACGGTCGAACAATGATGATGATGATGATGTTTATTGAGCGAAAACACCTAAAGCTCCACGAGGCTCCGGCAGGGATGGTGATGATCCCTGCTGTACTCTTTCACCACAACTTTCTCTCACTCTTACTTCCTGTTTCTGTTGTACCTGTATTTCAAAGGGGCGGCCTTGTCAATCTCTGTGTCACGCTGAATATCCCTGAGAACTACGTTAAGGGTACACGTGTCTGTAGAGTGCTCAGCCACTTACACGTTAATTTTATGAGCAGGCTGTTCCGTTGATCGGATCAACCAGAACCTTCGTCGTCGTAACCGACGGAGTGCTTCACCATATATTGGCGTTAGTCGAAAATTTCGGAATCTGAAGCACTCCTCTTATATAAACAAATACGAGGCTGTCTGGATGTCTGCGCGACAGGATAGTAATCCAACACTGTGGTGATCGACGACCAAACCTAGGGGAAGCGTTTTTTAGCCGAAATCATCCGTAGACGGGTTAATCTCTAAGAAATTAAGCCCATCAGATCTTAACTGGACTATTTATTATTGCTGCCAGCTACCAATCACCCAAAAGTCGATAGTTAGTACGGATATGTCATAAATCGATGACGACCTGTTTATATATATAATATATATATATAATTATATATATATATATATACGTAAATATTTGGATAAACTGGCAATATGACCATCCGAAATATAACAATATATATATATATATATATATCTATATATATATACGTTTAAATATTTGGATAAACTGGCAATATGACCATTCCGAAATATAACAATATATATATATAATATATATATATATATATGTATGTATAAAACAGGCTTCACCTCCCATCAATCAAATCTACTCCCACTGCTTTAGTCACCCGAAGCTATAGTAGAAAACATTCGCCCAGCCTGCCACGCTGTGGGGCTGAACCCGGAGCTCTGTGGTTGGGAAGCAAGCTTCTTACTACACAGCCACGCCTGCGCTTAAAATGTAACCAGCAAGCTAAGCAACACGTGATAATGCAGTAATGTATATGGAAAATCATCATATTGGCACAACTTCAAAAAAGGCCGTAAGCTTTGTGTCCTTAGGATTTTTGTGCTTCTGTACAGAAATTTCTTAAGTGAAGTAAACACGTTGGTCATTTTCCAAATGAGCGAGCAGGCGATAAGTGTAGTGGTATATTAACGAATGGAGAAGATGAAAAAGCGCCATGAAAACAAGAATAACAAATCTCATGCTGTTCATGCTTTGTACTTGTTGGAATTGGGTAATTTCATGCTATGACGGGGGTATACGCGCCTGCTGTTAAATGATATTCTACAAATAAATGGTTGTGGTTATCTAAAATAACCTGTCGCAGAAATATATGTTAACACAGAACACACGCGAACGTGGGTTCGTTACTCAGTATTCACTGTTTAACTACCGACTATTAAACCAACACGTGTCGGACTAACACGGTCAACCAACACGGTCGAAACTAGCACCGTTAACTGCCCCTGCTGACAGTTCACTTACTTCTTATTTATTGTAACTACTCCAGATTTAATCACGTGGGGTACTCAGGATTCTCCCATAACATTTCATGACAGCCGTTTTACTGCGTCAGAGCAAAAATTGCAGTATTTGAGCTCTTAGTATAACTCTTCCTTTCATCATGTATGAATCGAGGGCGAACGTTAACCTTGGAAGGAGGAATGCAAAAATGATCAAACTTCTCTTCTAGTTACATGGTTATTGATTACATCATATAAATGCTTATAAATGTCAGCTCTTACCTATTTTTGTGAATTAAAATTCAGAACAATCTCCCAGCTTGCATTTTAGTAAACAGGATTTACTGTGAAGACAACGTGTTTGATTTCGATATAGATGAGCGATTGAACTGTTTCGAATCACGAAACGAAAAACTTAGAAGTTATATGCCTGAGTCAGACTTTGAAAAATATGATTCCAATCGTAATATGGGTTTCAAATTTTGGCACTAGGTTAGGAAATTCGGGGAAGATGGTAAACCGATTAAATCGACCTCAGTGTTTAAATGGAACTTATCTTATCGACCCCGCACGGATGAAAGGCAAAGTCAATCTCATCGGCATCCAAACACGGAACGTAACGTCTGAAAAAATATCTATTTCTTTATTACCGACAAGGGGCTAAATACAAAGGGGACAAACAAGGACAGACATAGGTATTAAATCGATTACATCGACCCCAGTGCGTAACTGGTACTTAATTTATCGACCCCGAAAGGATGAAAAGCCAAGTCGACCTCGGCGGAATTTGAACTCAGAACGTAACGGCAGACGAAATACCGCTAAGCATTTCGCCCGGCGTGCTAACGTTTCTGCCAGCTCGCCGCCTTTATTCCGCAATATCCTTCTTTACTACCGTCATCAAAGAGCTTATTGCTACAAAGTGTAGGATCGCTGTCACATCTGATTTTGAAAGTGTTGCCTTTGCACTTCACTTCGGATTGATGTCTATTTTACTATCTGACAACATTCGCATTGCAATCCCGTCTATTGAAACGTGCGCAGTTTCTAGAAGAACTGTTGATTTTATAAACCATAGTTTGAAATACCAAGGTGAGTGTTGACACCAGTGCATTCATGAAATTTGTTCTGACCGAAGTGTTATATTTATGGGTCAGTTTAATGAATGAAGCCAGAATTTGTTATGATGCTTGCCTCAAAAGAAGTTATTTACAGTATCATAAGACAGAGATGTCTGTCTGTCTGTCTGGTTGTCTGTCTGTCTGTATGTATGTGTGTATCTCTCTCTCTCTCTCTCTCTCTCTCTCTTTATATATATATATATATATATATATATATATGTAATATATATATTTGTTGTTATGCTTAGTTGTAATAAAAATATTTTCACAATGTGACTCGATACTCTTGTAGAATACAACTTTATACTTAAACAAGAATATAGTGGACAATGTTTTTGAAATTACGGCCAGTTAAACCATCATCCGTGAAGGCTTAACTGACCGTAACTCCAAATCACAGTCGAAAGTATCTAGTTTAAGAATAAAAACACACACACACACACCACATATATATATATATATATATATTAATATATATATATAATATATATATATATATACAATATATATATATATATTATATATATATACATATATATACTATATATATATATCAATATATATATATATATATATATATATCATACACATGTATATATACATCCACACATGCACATGTATCGATGGATCTTCCCTGCTCACTATTCCTCGGAGGGTCGTGTCCTCAGTCCCCTCTCCCATGGAATTAGAGAAAGATATGTATACATATATAATATTATTTATTATTATTTTTATGAGCGCCACGCATCCGTTTCCAAGTGTGTTTATCTTTACCTTTTGCATGCAACCCTATACTGTTTTCCTCCTCCACCCTTCTCTAATTCCCTTTCTCTCCCCTTCCCTCTTTTACCGTTTTTTATATGTGTCTCTCACTTTCCCCCTGTTTCTCTATTTCTCTCTCTTCTTGCTCGCACGTGACCATCGTCCATCTTACCTTTCCTCAGGTGACCATCTTTCTTATCCTGCACGGACGTTGAAACGACTGGATATATTTTACTCTCTCTTCCATTTTTTCTCTTTTCAAAGAGAATATTTCACCCAGCATTCATTATTTCCCTCTAGTTTTGGTCTAACGACCCTTCAGATTTGTTTTCGTTCGGTTTCCTTGTATGTCTCCTCTGTCCTGACTTTGTTCACAACTTTCACCCTCCATAAATGCTAAATTTTATTTTAGAGTGTATGGGAGCAACTGTCTTTGAAGACTCATACTGTCATTGAATGCTCGAAATGAGGAGTAAATAGACAGCTAACAACTGATGAAGGGTCGTCTCTCTCTGTGTTTATTCGTCCTGTTTTCCATTGTTTTCTCTCGCTGGTTATGTATTTAACCCGTTTGTCTACGTATTTCATGTTGTTTACACAAGTGGTGACGTCCTGTACATATATATGCATATACATACATACATACATACATACATACATACATAGATACATACATACATACATACATACATACATACATAGATACATACATACATACATACATATATACATATTTACATACATACATATATACATATATATTATGTATTATTATTATTATTTAATTGAACGCCACTCATCCATTTCCAAGTATATATATATGAGGAGACGGAGATAGTTAGATAGGCAGTTAAACCGGCATTATTAGTGAAGTATATTTCGGACTAGAAGATGTAGACACGAAGAACATGGACGGCTGACGGATCACCAAGGTGTGAGAATGTTCACAGCATCAGATAAACGCAGTGCACACCTGGGAAGAATTAACTGAAGCAATGTTCCAAATACTATAGAACATGAACAACTGTATAGAATCCAGAAATGTATCTCCAAAATTTTTCTGCAAACCACTGATAGTGCAACGCAAATATTCCATTGAATAACACAAGAATAGCTTACCAAAGATAGAAAAAAAACCCATTTTGGTTACAAATGACTTTGAAAACAATTCGTCTTGTGACAACAAAACACAAATGATTAAGGTTCATATTATCACAAATTATAAGAGCTCGACTGGAAAACAACATCACTTTTGCAAAATAAAATCGTGGATGTAATGACCAAAATCCCCGAATTATGAACAAATTTTATCCATAACGAGGAAAAATAACGAACATACCAGAGTGAAATGGAAATCGATTTTACAAGTCAAAAAGAGATTTTAAAATCAAATTCCAAACTCAGTAGCCAAGTAATATTCCAAAGGGTTTCAACCTCGCCAAGGAAATTGAATTTGAATCCTATAAGTAGTTATCAAACTCACAATGTAACAGTGATATAGTATAGGTGAGACATTCTGTCTATATAAGAAAATTTAAACTGAACCTACGTCTAGATACCAACTGGGAAAGGAAAAAACGATTATGTAATTTGTAAGGTATCTCGACATGTTTGAGGCCAGCGTAGCACATGAATCAAAAAGCTTTCTACTGTATACCGGTCACAAAACAGGGAGAAGTAAGCTGTGTTATTTTAAAGTGGAAATATAACTAGTAAACATGGTGAAATGAATATGATAAAGAAAACGAACATGATTGAAATCTATGCCAGGTTTGAAAACTTTGTACACACTCCCAGCGAACAGGTATAATGGACATTGTATACATTTTAATGAAATACATTTTCAATTTACCAACAGTGAATCTCGCAACATAAATTGTACACAGACATCTCCTGATACCATAAAAAGTTTTCACAACAAATCAGAACCACGCCAATATAACAGGAGAAGAAACAAGAAAACGAAATATCTGAACAGAAAAAAGAAAGAAAGTAAATGAATGGAGAAACCGAAAACATTTAAGTGCAATAAAAGACAATACTGCGAAGACATCTGAAAAGCAATTGTTTATTTGGAGTCAAGATAAAGTGTAAAACTACTGACGATACAGTATCAATAATATTAATAATAATACTTCTCTCTAACATAAGCACAGAGCTAAGAAATTTTGTGTGGAGATATGATCGATTTAATCGATCCTAGTAGTTGACTGGTATTTAATTTTACACAAACCCAACCCTCAAGTATAAAAGTCAGGAAAAGCGATTTCAATAGGGTTTGAAATCAGAAAGTAAAGGGAGGCAAATATATACCACACACACAGAACAGACACATAGATATCTTTCTTTTTTGTTATACATACAACAGAAAATCGGGAACAAAAACTGAAACTTAATGTAAAGAAATAAATTAGATATTGTGTAGGTTGGAACTTCAAGAACGTCGCATTGCCTACAGGATGTTGGAAGCAGACCAGATCTAACTATAAAAAAAGTTTAATCATTCGAGAAGAGCTTAAACTATGAAAGCCACTAACATTTAGAATTGCTTCCAATACAAAGAGTAAATACAGACGATAAACACGTTCGGAATGTTTGTGTTGATATATAAAGTTTCAATATTGTATATTTGGAAGGTTGAATGAGGTACTAAGATCGGATGATAAAAGAAAGAAGCTGTAAACTTAGTGAAAGGTATACCCGCCCCGAGGACTCCCGAAGAGAAACATCTTCATTCGACATTTCTTCACCTCACCGCCCGCTCCGCTCCTTTTATGTTTGTCTTTGTCTGTCTCTGCCTCTCTCATTCTCTCTTTACACACATGCACACACACACACACACACACACAAACGTGTATATATATATTGTGTGTGTGTGTGTGTGTGTGTGTGTGTGTGTGTGTGTGTTTATATATTACATGTATGCAGGAAAATACAAACACATTTCGCTATCCTCTCCTTCATCCATCCATCCATCCATCCATCCATCCATCCATCCATCATCTATCTATCTTCTATCTATCTATCTATCTATCTATCTATCTATCTATCTATCTATCTATCTATCTACCTACCTACCTACATACATACATACATACATACCTACCTACCTCCCTACCTCCCTATCTATTTATCTATCTATCTATCTATCTATCTATCTATCTATCTATCTATCTATCTATCTATCTATCTATCTATCTATCTGTCTGTCTGTCTGTCTGTCTGCCTATCTTTGTATATATACTTGTGTGTGTCTGTGTATGTATAAAATATAAGTGAAACCATGTTGTAGACAAACAAGGATATATAACACCAATAAAAACAACACTGATAAAAACAACACTAAGTTCTCCTGGAAATGAGAATACTCACAGAAACGAAGAACGGATTATTAAAATTCCTTTGATCCAGACATTACCACACATTAGAAGCATTCACAATAAGAAAACAGTAAGATTTATATATATATATATATATATATACACACACAATTATTCCCCCCACACAAACACAGACACACAGAGACACACACACACAGGCACACACACACACACGCATATAAATCTACTTGTGAATTCGTCTATGTATGTGTGTGTGTGTGTGTGTGTGTGTGTGTGTGTTCGTCTGGTGCAAAATTAATGTCGGATTGTATTATCTTAAACTTTGATATTTTGAAATATACTGTTATTTAACAATGTTCATGTAATGCAGCATTTTGAAACGCAGAGTTTGGCTTATTGATTAACGATAACTGCTTTGATTTCACTGCTTATTCTAGTGTATTTGTCGCTGTCAAATTAAAGGTGAAAAGTAAGCAAATTCTAAAGACTTTAGTGTACGTGTTCAAGGTGGAGCGAAAATCAGCGAAAACTGTTTACATGGGAGCACGACGGCATCAGCGAACGTACAGCTCAATACTTGTTTTAAGAAATTTCGTAGTTGTTACATCACCTTTGAAGAATTGGAATATTATGGATGACCTTATTATTCATGACAACAACGGTTTCTTATATGACATTAGTGAAGCAGAGCCCAGCAAAACAGCTCGAATATTTGTACATCGTGAATATTCATCTGGTGTTTGACAATTTCAACATATTCTAACATGTCCTAAAAAGTTTTCAACAAATAAATGGCATACCTGCTAAACGTCTTTGTTGTAAACAGGAGGAATTCCTTTTTGGTGCAGGGGAAAAGCCTTGCAATTTTATTTTCTCGCTCTTTCCATTCGGAATTCTAATCCTGCCAAGATCAACTGTACCCATCATCTCTCCGGGGATGTTGATACAAATTGCCAGTCTCGTGCTGGGGTCGGTATATTCAACTGAACTTATTTCGTTAAAACTGCTGGCCTGTGTGTGTACATACATACATATATATATATAGATATATATATATATATATATATATATATATATATATTATATATATATATATATATATATATATATATTACTATATATATATATATATAGATATATATATATATATATATATATATATATATATATATATATATACCACCAGTAAGTTAGGGGTTATGGATCCAATCCACTAAGGGATAATATTTATCCAATATATTGTTTTTAACTGCACTACAATTAACTTCTATCAAATGGGTGAAGGTAAAGAAATATTTTACCATTAATTTATAATACAAATAAGAAAACGGAGAAAGAAAATGAAGAAATAAGTCAAAATTCTAATATCCGAAGGCTGGTGAACCAACTAAATTGTTTCTCTATTTTCTTATTTGTATTATATCTATCTATCTATCTATCTTTTTTTTCCTTTTTTTCTTCTTCTTTCTTTTCCTTTTCTTTTGTTTCTTTTCCTTTTTTCTTTTTTCTTCTTTCCCTTTTACGATCCCTCTTGATCGAAAACCCACCCCACCTTTTTTTTCTCCCCCCCCCAAAAGGTCTACTTTGTAATCTGTCCCGTCTGTGTGCAGCCCTATGTGGCTAATAAAGAAACATATATATATAGATATGTATATATATATATATTATATATATATATATATATATATATAATATATATATATATATATATATATATATATATATATATATAAATTATATATATATGTATATATGTATGTATGTAATATGTATGTATGTATGTATGTACGTATGTATGTATGTATATATATATAATATATATATATATATATATATATATATATATATCATAGACTCTCCCGTCGAAGACAAAGTAGGTGTGTTGAGCTTTTGCTGAACGACCTGCGCAAATGGTTTGTTTATAGTGATCAAATGTTCGTGCTGCACATTATCTCACTCACTCCATCAAATTGACGTTGTCTGAACAGGTGCACTATGTACGACGTGCCAGGTGTCGAAGTGATCGACATCTCTCTCTCTATCTGTCTGTGTGTATGTATATATCTTTATATAATAGAGCACAAAGACAGACACGCACACATACGATGTATAGTTCTATATATATTAGGTAAAACTGCAACATGGTTTCGTTTTTTATTTCCTTTCTGATTTTGTAGTTTACTTTGTACATTCTGTTACTGATCCGGCCTTACATAACAAATCTCTTTGATATCTGAATATATGCATATATGGGTAAAGAACGAGAGAAAAAGTGGAAAATAGGTCAAGTAAACACAGAGAGACGGCCTTTCATCAGTTGTCAGCTGTCTATCTACTCCTCATTTCGAACATTCAACGACAGTACGAATCTTCAAAGTCATTAGCTCCCATAAATTCTAAAATAAAATTTGAGGTTTATGGAGAGTCAAAGTTGGGAACAAAAAAATGACAGTGGTGATTTACAAGGAAACCGAACGAAAACAAACCTGGAGAGTCGTTAGACCAGAACGAGAGAAAAATAGTGAAAATTGGGAGAAATATTCTCTTTGAAAAATTCTCTTGAGAAAAAACGTCCAGTCCTTTGAACGCCCTTGCAGGAAAAGAAAGATGGTCACGTGAGGAAAGGAAATTTGGACGATGGTCACGTGTTAGCAACACGAGAGAGAGGAAAATGGAAAGCAGGGAGGGT